>NC_056686.1:178945499-179245499 GCF_018350215.1 Panthera leo
AACACCAAGACATATCATAGCAAAACTGGCCAAACACAAAGATAAAGAGAGTATTCTGAAAGCAGCTAGGCACAAATGGGACTTAACATATAAAAGTAGACACATGAGGGTAGTAGCAGACCTGTCCACTGAAATTTGGCAGGCCAGACGTGAGTGGCAGAAGATATTCAATGGCTGATAGGAAAAATAAGCAGCCAAGAATCCTTTAACCAGCAGGGCTGTCATTTAGAATAGGAGAGATAAAGGCCTTCCGAAACAAAAACTAGATGAGTTCATGACAACTAAACCAGCCCTGCCAAACATCCTAAGGGAGACTCTGAGTTAAAAGCAGCAAAATCTACAAAATACCAGACACAACACCACAAGCACAAAACCTACAGATAACACAATAACACTAAATCCATCTTTCAATATTCACTCTAAATGTAAATGCCCCAATCAAAAGAAATAGGGTATTAGAATTGATTTTTTAAAAAAATGGGACTCATCTATATGCTGCCTACAAGAGACTCATTTTAGACCTGAGGACACCTGAAGATTGAAAGTGAAGGGACGGAGAACCATCTATCATGATATGGGATATCAAAAGAAAGTTGGAGGGGCACCTGGGTGGCTCAGTCAGTTAAGTGTCCAACTTCAGCTCAGGTCATGATCTCACAGTTTGTGAGTTTGAGCCCTGTGTCGTGTTCTGTGCTGACAGCTCAGAGCCTAGAGCCTGCTTTGGATTCTGTGTCTCCCTCGCTCCCTCTCTTAAGAACAAACATTTAATGGGGCACCTGAGTGGCTTGGTCTGTTAAGCGTCCAACTTCGGCTCAGGTCATGGTCTTATGGTCCGTGAGTTCGAGCCCCACGTCGGGCTCTGTGCTGACAGCTCAGAGCCTGGAGCCTGTTTCAGATTCTGTGTCTCCCTCTCTCTCTGCTCCTCCCCTGTTCATGCTCTGTCTCTGTCTCAAAAATAAATAAACGTTAAAAAAAAAGAACAAACATTTAAAAATGTTAAAAGAGAGAAGGTGGAGTAGCCATACTTAGACAAACTAGATTTTAATACAAAGACTATAACAAGAGATGAGGAAGTGCATTATACCATAATTAAGGGGTCTATCAAGAAGAGCTAACAGTTGTAAATGTTTATGCTTCAATGTGGAAGCACCCAAACATATGAATTAATCACAAACATAAATAAATGTATAGACAACAATACTATGATTGTAGGGAACTTAATACTCCACTTACAACAATGGACAGATCATCTAGGCAGGAGATCAGTAAGGAAGCAATGGCTCTGAATGACACATTGGACCAGATTGACTTAACAAATATATTCAGATCTTTTCATCCAAAAGCTACAGAATACACATTCTTCTGAAGTGCACATGGAAGATTCTCCAAAATAGATCACATACTGGGTCACAAAACAGCCCTCAACAAATATAATAGGACTGAGATCATACCATGCATATTTTCAGATCACAATGCTTTGAACTTGAAATCAACCACAAGAAAACATTTGGAAAGCCTCCAAGTACATGGAGGTTAAAAACCATCCTACTAAAGATTGAATGGGTTAAACAGGAAATTAAAGAAGAACTTAAAAAATATATGGAAGCAAGTGAAAATGAAAACAACACTCCAAACCCTTTAGGCTGCAGTAAAAGCAGTCCTAAGAGGAAAATACATAACAATCCAGGCCTATCTCAAGAAGCAAGAAAAAACCCAAATACAGAATCTAACCTCACACCTAAAGGAACTAGAAACAAAGTAGCAAAGAAACCCAAAAGCCAGCAGAAGAAGATAAATAATGATTAGATCAGAAATAAACAATATAGAATCAAAAAAAAAATTAGAACAGATCAATGAAGGGCACCTGGGTGGCTCAGTCAATTAAGCATCTGACTTCAGCTCAGGTCATGATCTCATGGTTCTTGAGGTCGAGCCTCACATTGGGCTCTGTGCTGACAGCTCAGAGCCTGGAGCCTGCTTCTGATTCTGTGTCTCCCTCTCTCTCTCTCTTCCCCTCCCTCTCTCTCTCTTTCTCTCTCTGTCTCTCTCAAAAATAAAAATAAAACATTAAAAAATTAGAAAAAAAAGATGAATCTAAGAGCTGTTTTTTTTTTAAAGAAAAAACAAAATTGATAAAACCCTACTACTCTGTCTTCTCAAAAAGAAGAGAGAGGCCCCAAATAGATAAAAAAATCACAAATTAAAGAGGAGAGAACAAAACCAACACCACAGAAATACAAACAATTATTAGGGAATACTAGGAAGTATTACATGCCAACAAACCGGATAACCTGGAAGAAATGGACAAATTGCTAGACACTCACACACTACCAAAACTCAAATGGGAGAAATAGAAAACTTGAACAGACCCATTACCAATGAAGAAACTGAATCAGTTATCAAAAATCTCCCAAGAAATATGAGTCCTAGCCGGATGGCTTCCCAGGGGAATTCTACCAAACATTTAAAATACCTATTCTTCTCAAGCTATTCCAAAAATAGAAATGGAAGGAAAGCTTCTGGACTCCTTCTATGAAGCCAGCATTACCTTGATACCCAAACCAGATAGAGACCCCACTAAAGAGGCTAATTACAGGCCAATATCCCTAATGAACATTGATGCAACAATTCTCAACAAGATACTAACAAATCAAATTCAGCAGTATGTTAAAATAATTATTCACCAGGGTCAAGTGGGATCATTTCTGGGTTGCAGGGCTGGTTCAATATTTGCAAATCAATCAATGTGATGCACCACATTAATTAATAGAAGAAAGGATAAGAACCAGATGATTCTATCAATGGATGCAGAAAAAGCATTTGACATAATATACCATCCTTTAGTAATTAAAACTCACAAGGAAGTCCATATAGAAGGAACATACTTTAACATCATAAAAGCCATATATGAAAGTCCCACAGCTAATATCATCCTCAATGAGGAAAAACTGAGAGCTTCCCCCCCCACCTCCCCGAGATCAGGAACATGGCAGGGATGTCCATTCTCACCACTGTTGTTTAACACAGTGTTAGAAGTTCTAGCCTATGCAATCAGACAACAAAATGAAATAAAAGGCATCCAAATTGGCAACAAAATCAAACCTTCACTTTTTGCTGACAACATGATACTCTATATCAAAAACCTGAAAAACTCCACCAAAAAAACAGCTAGAACCGGTCACGAATTCAGCAAAGTTGCAGGATATAAAAATCAAGGTACAGAAATTGGTTGCATTTCTACATACTAAAAATGAAGTAGAAAGAGATATCAAGGAATTGATCCCATATCCAATTACACCAAGAACCATAAAATACTTAGGAATAAACCTAACCAAGAGGTAAAAGATCTGTATGCTGAAAATTATAGAAAACTTACGAAAGAAATTGAAGACAGAGAAATGGAAAAACATTCTATGCTTATGGATTAAAAGAACAAATGTTGTTAAAATGTAAATACTATGCAAGACGATCTACACATTCAATGCAACCCCAATCAAAAGAGCACCACCATTCTTCTCAGAGCTAGAGCAAACAATCCTAAATTTTGTATGGAACCACAAAAGACCCAAAGGTTAAAGTAATGTTGAAAAAGAAAACCAAAGCTGGAGGCATCACAATCCCAGACTTTAGCCTCTACTACAAAGCTGTAATCATCAAGACAGTATGGTATTGGCACAAAAACAGACACATAGACCAATGGAATGGAATAGAAAATCCAGAATTGGACCCACAAATGTATGGCCAACTAATCTCTGACAAAGCAGGAAAGAGTATCCAATGGAAAAAAAAAAACAAAACAAAAACCAGTCTCTTTAGCAAATGGTGCTGGGAGAACTGGACAGCAATATGCAGAAGAATGGAACTGGACCACTGTCTTACACCATACACAAAAATAAACTCAAAATGGATGAAAGACCTAAATGTGAGACAGGAAACCATCAAAACCCTAGAGGAGAAAACAGGCAACAACATCTTTGACCTGTTGCTGCAGTAACTTCTTACTTGCCATCTCCAAAGGCAAGAGAAATAAAAATGAACTATTCAGACCTCATCAAGATAAAAAGCTTCTGCACAGCAATGCAACAATAAAAAAAAAAAAAAACAAAAAACAAAAAAAAAAAAACCTAAAAGGCAACCAATGGAATGCGAGAAGATATTTGCCAATGACATATCAGATAAAGGTTTAGTATCCAAAATCTATATAGAACTTATCAAACTCAACATCCAAAAAACAAATGATCCAGTGAAGAAATGAGCAGAAGACATGAATAGACACTTTTCCAAACAAGACATACAAATGGTTAACAGACAAAAGAAAAGATGCTCAATATCACTCACCATCAGGAAAATATAATCAAAACTACATTGAGATACTACCTCACACTGGTCAGAGTAGCTAAAATTAACAACTCAGGAAACAACAGATGTTGGCAATGATGTGGAGAAAGAGGAACCCTCTTACATTGTTGGTGGGAATGCAGACCAGTGCAGCCACTCTGGAAAACAGTGTGGAGGTTCCTTAAAAAATTAAGATTGAATTGTTCTGTGACCCAGCAATAACACTACTAGGAATTTATCCAAAGATACAGGAGTGCTGATTCATAGGGGCACATGTACCTCCATGTTTATTGCAGTGCTATCAACAATAGCCAAATTATGGACAGAGCCTAACTGTCCATCAACTGATGAATGGATAAAGAACATGTGGTATATGTGTGTACACACACACACACACACACACACACAGGAATACTACACGGCAATAAAAAAAATAATATTTTGCTATTTGCAACTATGTGGACAGAACTGGAGGGTATTATGCTAAGTGAAATAAGTCAGTAAGAGAAAGACAGATACCATATGTTTTCACTCATAGGTAGAAGTTGAAAAACTTCATAGAAGACCATGGGGGAAGGAAAAGAAAAAAATTATATATAGTTACAAACAGAGAGAGAGGCAAACCATAAGAGACTTTTAAATACAGAGAACAAACTGAGGGTGGAAGAGTGGGGCAGTGGGGGGGGGGGGCAGGGAAAATGGGTGATGGGCATTGAGGAGGGTACTTGTTGGGATGAGCACTGGGTGTTTATTTAGGTGATGAATCATGGGAATCTACTCCCGAACCTAAGAGCACACCATACACACTGTATGTTAGCTAAGTTGACTATATACATATATATATATATATATATATATATATATATATATATATATATAACTGATCATCTCAAATGATACCATCAACTTGGGGAGATTTCTCAATACCCCACCATCAATTTAATCATATCAGATATAATTATTACTTTTAGGCAAGGAACACAAAGTATTAATAAAATTTCTGACCAAGTTGATACGTGCAAAATTAGAGATCTACACTATTTTCAATTTGTGAAAATTTAATTGATTCCATTTAAAGGTGGCATGTAATTTTATGAATACATCACAGAGAATTAATTCTAGATTATGGCTCCCAGTTAGATTTATTCAGGGGAGATATAAAAAAATAAAGAATACATATCCAATGCATTCAGTCCCAGATGAAAATCCATAATATCAGGACAAAGCAGGCATTTTAAATCCTCCCCATGTGATAAAAATACGCAATTAACACTGAGAAGTACTGATCAAAGTTAGCTTAGCTTAGTCATTTTTATTCCTGAATATACTTGTGGATCATAATCCTGTTTGTATGTGGCTTGTGTAAATAACTTGATAATTTGGTGAGGTAATAGAACAGTCTTTCAATATCTATAATACTATAGTATGCACAAAATAGTTTTGACTATTTTGAATAATGCACACAAAAAAGCAAATAACCTATCAGCCTCTGTCTTGAAAGGCTCAACCAACATTCACACCTCTAAGCATGGCTTATGTATATCCTTAAATTCAACAGTTAGAATATTTTTGTCATTTAATATATTATTTCTAAAGGTTTGTATTTATTTACACATGCATTTAAGCCGTCTGCTACAAAATAAAAATGACTATAATCACTTTAAAATTATCTCAGTGTTATAATAGTGTTATTACAGTGTCTGAAAATTGACTTAAATAAACCATATTGCCAGTAGAACTGTTCCTCAGACATTATATTTAGCTCCTTAAAACAATTTTAATTACATTTTTATGTGAAGTTGGTTTTATTTTGACATCTACAAACTATGATTTTCATGTAATCATTGGGAAATTCTCCCAGCTCCCAATAACCACTTATCAAGCATGCCATGTTTCAATAATGTCTGTCTAGAGCCTCCAGAATGTAGTATACCAAATAAAATTATTACGCAGCCTAAGTTTGGATGCCTTAAATACCTCAGAGTTCTTCTCAACATATGTTGCATGGTAGATATATAAGAGTAACATCATGATTAAGGCACCAAATTATCCCAGATGCCATGGAGATCTGGTAGTAGTCAATTACTCAAAAAGCTTTTCAAATTTACCAACATAAGAAAAGAATTTTATTCTCTCCCAGTCTCACAAATAATGTTGAAGCACTATGAGAAGCTCACATAATCAGATCCACAGTAATTTATACAGTTACCAAAAATAAACAAATTACTTATAAGGATGTAAAAATTTATGAGGTTTCTTAATTTGAGCAACTTGGCATGAGTCACTTATAGGTCAAAGACAATAAGATCATTTAACAATTTTAAAATGCAGATATTTCAAGATACAAAAACAACACAAAACACTCCTAGCAAAGAGAAACAACAAGCACTCTTAGCATTTCCATAAATTAGCACTAATGAAAAAATAACTTACACGAATGATACTAACACCACTGAAGAATAAATCAATTAAAGTTGTAAAAGTCACCATGGAAAAACTGTTTCTTACTTGAAAAAAAAAAGAATTGGGAATGAAACAAAGACTTTTAGGGAATTGAGAGAAATGAGGGAAGGGGTTACGCTCTACTTAAAGAGGATGGTAATTAGGATAATATGTTTTTGTTTGCAAATTTTAAGTAACATAATTTGGATAAGTTATTTTATTGGTCATAGTAACATACAAACTTTCCCCCAGGATGTTCAAATTCTTTTACTAATTTTTGCATTCCACAAAATCAGATTTAGCATTGAACTCACAGTTCAATGTGAGTACAGAAAGTACTCACATAGAAGGGTATAGAAGATACCACTACTCTCTGCACTGTGTGTAAACAAAAACAAAAACAAGTAATTTTAGGTATTTTGTTGAAATATATGGAAGTATTACTCCATTGAAATTAAAAAAGGATGCACTAATGTATCATCAACTTAGATCTGCTAGTAAGAGTATTATTCTAAAGTAGATGGGCAAATAAGTTTAAGTAAATTGGATGTAAAATAGGAACAGAGAAAATTTATTTATAAATCATTGTTTCTTAAATTAAAAGCCAAATAAATGTAAAGCAATATTTTCCTTTAAGAAGTCACACTAACTGATTAGTCAGTTTATACGTTTGAATATACTTGAACTGAACTGGTTGAAGTATGGTAAAAACTTCTACTGTGACAGTCTTGATAATGTCTACACATAACAGTTTACTGCCTGAGATGATTACACGTGATATCACATGTTTCTATTTAAACAACATTACCATTCACTTAATTAACTGAAATTTACTGAAATAAGAAGAGCATTCAACTTAAAGAAATTGTAATGAAATTCACAGAACTGCAACCACACACACACACACACACACTTCCCTTTGCCTTTTGCCAAGTCATCAGGTTCGATTTATATGAAAAAATACTGAAGCCTGCAATTTACAAACTTTTCCTCAAGCCAGCAGAAAACCAAAATCAAAAGGGGAAATAAGTAATCTGAAATCTGGGGAGATGGGAACTTGCAGGTAAAATAGGATCCAAGCATTTACTTACAAGGGATAGACACACACAACTAAACACCTTATAAGCCAGTAAGAACACTTAGCTAGAGATTTTGTAAGATTTTTAAAGTATGGGCTAGCATGAAAGAGTGGAGTACACAAATTTACGAGAGGTTGTACTTTTGTATAATCTTCTCCATGAATCCCCTGAGGTACTTACAGAAATTCGAAGAGAATCCCAAGAAAACGTCCCACATGGTTCAGGGCGAGGAGAATAGCAACAACTCCCAAGCTCTGCCCATCCCCTCTCCCCTATATCCACTAAAAAACAAAAGCCTTAACGTGCAAGCAGAGAGCACAAAAAAGTTGCAGGTGAGTAACTGTGAAAAGTCGCTACAGGGTTTGAGAATTGGCAGTCAAAAGCTTTAAGCTCTGTGCACTCACCGTTGAAAATCTGCAGCTGGTTGATGGGAATAGGCTCTAACACTGAGGGAGAGACTACATTAGGGCTGTATTAAGTAGTTCAGCATTACTTGCAGAGGAGGGTAGGCAGACTTGTGAAGGCTAACGCTGCCTAGAAGCAGGTTCTAGTGACTACATAAAATTGAGGCTTACTAAGAACTTCAAAGAATGTCCCACCCTTGTCCCTCACTACCAGCCTAATATGTGTCAGGTGGGAGATTTAAGAAAAAAAATCTGTCTTGAGAATAGGGAAAAACTCTGAGAGAGTCAAAGCCAAATGGGAAACTTTACTTGTGTGGGGACCTGTGGATTTGACCTCATTAGCACCATCTAAGTGACTAATTTTAATTAAAAAAAAATAGTGTTTCACAAACATTTCATGTGCATGGCCAAGCAGGGATGGGAGGAGATGGGGAAAATTCGTTGCCTATTGTTGTCGTGAATTATGTGGACCTTTGTATGTGGGCAAAATATAACTTCAAACTTTAAACAATTCAATTCCTAAAAGATTAGCACAAGTTCACAATAAAGGCCTTGCGGAAGGAAAGATATGCTATTCAAGCCTGAACATACTCACTTTATTTACTGCCCAACAAAGCAGGCCCAGCTTTCAACAAAATGTTTAGGATACATACACACAGGAAAGAAAAAACACAGTATGGAGAGAGAAAACAATTATCAGGACCGACAGATCTGATGCAGAGGGATCACTGAGACACAGAATTTTAAATCACAATGTTAAAAGTCCTCCTTTAAAAGCTAGAAAACTTATAAGATCAGATAGGTAGTTTCACAAACAGATGAAAACTCTAGGAAATATTCAAATGCAGGGCTAAAAGCAAAAGCACAGTACTCGAGATGAGAGATGCCTTTCAAGTGTTCATTCAGCCCTCCTCAAGACAGCTGAGGAGAGAAGTGGGGAGATAGAATATAGGTCAGGAAAAATTACTGGAACTAAAACACAACGAGACCACCGAGTGACAAACACAGACCAGGAATCCAGGATATGTGAAAAAATATAAAATGCTCTAACACATGTGTCCTTGCTATCCCAGTAAAAGAACCATGTAAAACTAACTTCTAATTAACTGAGTCAGCAAGAAAATTTCAAGGGAAATTTTTTAAAGGTATAAAAATGATAATGAAAGTTCAACCATCAAAATACAGGAGATACAGCTAAATCAGTTTAACATGCAATATTACTACTTAAGAAGAAACATTCTGAAAGCATAGATTTCACCAAGAATTTTTTTTTTTATTGCTTTTCCCAGGACCTAGCGGAAGCCTTCAAAGAAATGCATGTTTTTAACTGAATCCTCCAAACAACCAAACAAAAATCAAGTGTTGCCTACACATTGAGCATAACTGATGTTTAGTACTTGTAATTTTGTAATTTTGTTTTGAAAGCATCACATAAAATGCAGAAAATTTAAAAATTTCATCTCTTTTTTAATTTTGCTCAGTTCTTTCCATAAAAACCAATATAATGGCATGATCTGTGCACAAATTAATCAGTGGAAGAAAAATAGAAACATAGATACATGTCCCGATATTTTCTCTAACTTCTGGATAATATGCAAAACTTCATTTCTATTGCATATTGAAATAAACAATTTGAATAGATATCTCTATTTTCTCAAAAATTTGAGCTAGGTCCCTTAAAATTGGCACCATTTCATTATTCTTTAGGAAGCAAACGTAATTAAAACTTTGGTAAAGTTCTAGCACATGCAGTTGTGAAAAAAATACATTTCTACATTCAATACAGCAATAACAGGTAATTAGTCGATTCCTAGAGAACAAAGATTTTTTTCTAAGACTGAACAAATGTGGCAGTTACTGAGACTAGCATAGAATGATTATAGAAGTATTTATCAGAAATTGTAATTGATGTTATTTAAACATAAAAAGTATGACACATCTTATTCAACTGTGTCTTTTGCGAGAATAAAATGTTAACAAAATTTTAGAGTCAATATTGATCAAAGTATTTTCTAAAATCATTTTATCAAATTTAAAACACTTATTAATATTTAATAAATTCATATATTTACTTTTTTTAAAAGAATGCCACATCATGGCCAGAAATGGCTATAAGTCTATTGAATCTATTTTCTATTTATTTAAAGACATAAGAATTTGTCATGATTCAATAGCTAAAGACAGAAAAAAAAACTAAATTAATTAATCAGCTTTTATTTTGTTAAATTAGTATTTAGAGTAATAGACTTATATTACTTGATGTATGAGAGAAACAAATCAAGAAATGGTCTTATTGTGCACAGCTCCTTACTTCTGCATGTGATGATTTCAGGTTTCATTTAACACCTGCTGCTTCATTCTTGCAGTAAGAATCTTGAAAAGTTTATCATCAATATTCTAAGAGTGGCTATTGACATCTTCTTTGTGGTCAGTTCCCCCACCCCCAACATCAGAAAGAGAGCATAAACCAAGAGGGCTCCATCTGGGTGGTAGTGGAGGTGAGAAAAGATGGAGGCTGACAAGGTGCATCACACTCTTGTTGTGAATACACTCAAGAGAGAGATTCCTTTTCTATAAGGTACCCATTATAAGTGCCTGATATATAGAGTACAATTATATTGAAATATACAGAATGCTAAGAAAAAAAAAATTCCACAAATTAGCTTTAAATTACCCTAGCCCCGGGCGCCTGGGTGGCTCAGTCAGTTAAGCGTCTGATTTCGGCTCAGGTCATGATCTCACAGTTCATGGGTTTGAGCCCCGCATCGGACTCTGTGCTGACAGCTCAGAGCCTGGAGCCTGTTTCAGATTCTGTGTCTCCCTCTCTCTCTGCCCCTCCCCCACTCGCGCTCTGTCTCCCTCTGTCTCAAAAATAAATAAACATTAAAAAAATTAAAAAAATAATAAATTACCCTATCCCCTTAGATAGTTTGGAGAACTGAAAATTTGCCTTGAATTAAAAAATAAAATATTTACAAATATTACATATAATTATTACATATAATGCATAATATATGCATTACATATTATATATGTATATTTATGTATATTAAATATAGTATGTATGTATATTACATATAATATATAATGCATAATAATATGAAATACATAACACACCTCTGCAATACATTTGTTAGCAACATTAATCCTTTATATGAAATAATTACAGATGAAGGTGATCTTTAATATAATGCAATATAAAGTACTTAAAGCTAATTTTTAGATAAGCACTTAAATTAAAATTTACTTATTTCCTTCTATTTTAAAATTCAACTATGTTCAACATAATTTAATATGTTCATAGAATGTTTTATTTATTTTTATGTTGATTTATTTTTGAGAGAGAGAGAGAGAGAGAATGTGAGCAGGGGAGGGACCGAGAGGGAGGGAGACACAGAATCCCAAGCAGGCTCAACCAGGCTCTGAGCTGTCAGCACAGGGCCCTACGTAAGGCTTGAATCCATGAAAGTTGAGATCATGACCTGAGCCAAGGTCAGACACTTAACCAACTGAGGCACCCAACTGCCCCAGGATGTTTTTAAAATATACAGTAATGCCTTCCTATGCAAGGAAATGTGAAGGAAAGCCTTTTTCCAATAATTTTTTTAAATATCAGAGGTGAAATATTTATTTCACTGTATGTTCCTCTTTCTTCCAAGATAAAGCAATTTAATCTTCATTAAGTTTTTTTTTTTTCTTTTTTAATCAGATGCCAGAAGCACAATTAGGAGATGCTGACCACAATTATCTCTGAATAATTAAGTAAATTTCAACAGGTGAAGTAGCAGTTTATAAGAAAAAAATCATTTTCAGATTGAGGGCATTGCAAAATGTTCAGTTAATTTAGTAAAAATTAAAACAATAAAATGTGGTCAGAAAAGAACTATGGGGACCAGATACATACGTTTAACTTTCCCCTTACACTATAAGGCTATCCCTAAGCATATAGGATGCCTAGATTATTTTGGCTGAAATACTTATAATGAAAGTAAGCCTTTGAAACAAAGAAATTGCTAACTTAGTTCAACCAGTATATTTCACAGTCCCTTTGTGCTGCAAATAAGCTCTGATTTGAATTTTTATAAGCTATTATTTATTTAAAGTCTTAAATCTATTATGAATTGTTTGTTTTAAATGATCTACATTAATTAATTTGAATTCTATTTATAGAGTCAATAGCATGTTTGTTTAAAATAAATAAAATCTGGAGCTGCACAATGAACCTCTGTCAAGTATATTAAATATAATAACAACAATAATGACTGACTATAGATAAATAGTATTTGAGCCATACATTTTTTCTCAATAAAACATAGTTGATGATACAAAAAAATGAGTACCTGTATAGAAGAATAAATTTATATAAGGTTTTAAAGTTATGAACATGCTATATTTTTCTACATTTATAGTTCTCTGTTCTGTTGTAAAGGCCTTTAATGTATAATTACATATGTATATATAAAGTATATAATATATAATATAAATTTTATAATATGCCAGTTAGTAAAATAATTTGTATTTTAATTATTGCTTCTTACAACATTGTTTTTTCTTTGTGGTACTGAGATATCATATCTTCCATTCGGATGATATCAGCTACTAAAAAGAAATATAGTTAGCCTATTTATATTGAAGGGCAGGCATTTGGACTGACCCACAGGCTTACTGATGGCACTAGGTTTTTTTGTATTATTGGCCTGCCTGACTAGTACCCAGTACATTCATGGATATTTATTTCCCCATTTTGTTCATAAGATAATTACCAATGACAGGTTAGTACGTTTCCCTGTTGATGATGTCCAATTACAAAGAGAGAACCACTTCCTGGGGCTTCTTTTTCTGAAACTCCCTGCAAGACTCACTTCTCTCACTGCTCAAATTAAATGAGGCCCATCCATTCCTAAATGATTTATTAATTAAATGGCATCCATTAAGCTCCCTATTATTTAAGCCAAGAATAAAAAGTCACAAAATTCTTTTGTTCATGGAGCTTACTGTTATGAGGAAATCAAGTAATTTAAAATATGTATAATATAAACTGAGAACAAACTGAGGGTTGATGGGGGATGGGAGGGAGGGGAGGGTGGGTGATGGGTACTGAGGAGGGCACCTTTTGGGATGAGCACTGGGTGTTGTATGGAAACCAATTTGACAATAAATTTCATATATTGGAAAAAATATGTATAATATAATGCCAGTTACTGACAGGTAGAATTTTTTGAAAGGAAAGAATGCACACACACACAGACACACACAGACACACAGACACACACACACACACACACACACAGACACACACACACACACACATACCACACACGAGAAGGTGTTCAAAAGTGACATGTTGAGGATGGGATAACCTTCTAAGGAAGTGATTTTTAACCAGAGACCCAATGGAGTCAAGTGAACCCCTGACACCAATTCCTTATGTTATCCACTCTGAGGTAAGGAACTACAGGATAGTCATTGGTCACATATACTCAAAATATAAATCAAAGTCACGCATGTGTCTGCACATTAAAAGGACTCAATAAGATATTTCTATTACCCTTTGAAGTTCCAAACACTCTTGATGGTGAATAAAACACTCATTTCCCTTCACAATTTACACAGGGCTGGGCTCTCAATAGAATTTTCACCTCCCTTATCAGCCTCAGGTTTATGAGCCTTCCAGAACACTAGAATGACTTACTTCAGTTCAGATTCAATGTAATTAAACACCTTCCATATCAATCATCAGTCTAATCAAAGATGAATTTTAATAAAAAGTTTGTCTCTGTATTTGATATTTGTTGACAGGTTTTAACCATCACCCCACCCTCCTCCCTTGCCCCATTTCTGGGAAAACTAATAAGAATGTTTAATGCTACTCTGCTCTTCACTGTCAGAAAGTTTAATCCACTCAACCCTTGTCAGTGGGGAAACCCTTACCCCAGCCTCACCACTTATGCACAGTGAAATCCAAGCCAGTATCCCGTCTCCATTCTCTCAAGCTATTTTTCAGACCTGCTTGGAATCCTTCCCTTCCCTTCCCAGAAAGTCTCATTATGGAACAAGTCACTTCAAATGCTGTATGTGTACATATGGCACCATCCAAAATCAATCTTATGTTTTGAGGGAGTCTCCTAAATCTATAGAGACAAGAAAAAGAACATACATTAAACTGTTTCGTTACAATTTTGTCTGCTCTGTTTTCCCAAATTTTCTCTGTCCCTGTTTTCAACACTACTTCTTTGTCTCATTCGATTTTGCCTTCTGACCAAATATGTGGTTTGTTTTCATTGATGTTGATTTCCATTTGATACATTACATAGCATTTACACATTGAATTGCTTATGAAATGAAGTCAAGACAACTTTCAACAATTTGATATTTTTCATATTATTTCAGTTAGTTATACCCTAAATGTCTCAAAATGCCTTGCTAGAATTTAGTCTAAAGGGATTTTTATATTATAACATAAAATTTTCTACAAAATTACATTTTGTTTCTATTTTCTTATTTGAAATATGTTCATTATTTATAATAAACAACAAGGGGCACCTGGGTGGTGCAGTCAGTTGAGTGTCTGACTTGGCTCAGGGCATGATCTTGCGGTTCACGAGTTCGAGCCCTGCCATCAGTCTCTGTGCTGACAGCTCAGATCCTGGAGCCTGCCTCAGATTGTCTCCCTCTCTCTGCTCCTCCCCGACTCAAGCTCTGTCTCTCTCTCTCTCTTGAAAATAAATTTAAAAAAAACATGTAAAGAGATTTATAATGAACAACAAAACTTTTATAAAGACTTCAGGATTCATAGTTATTTTAAAATTGTGCATCAGTTCATAAAATGTTAAGTTTCAGAATAAGATCACTTCAGTATTTTTATTGTATAGATAAAACTCAGGTAAAACGATCATAAATACATTTTGCTACACAATACAGTTCCCTTCCACATTATTACCCAATGAAAACTACGTTCACAGTTTAACTTTCTTAAGCAAAACTAACTTTAACTTACATATTTTAAATGAAGTTCAGTGAAATTACAATACTGCTTATATCATCGGTTTATTTCAATTAACCCAACAACGTACACAAACATCTGATAAGATAAATTGTATGAGCAATTGAAATATGAATTTTGCTCCATTTTGTTTTGTTGTCCGACTTTGTATAATTGTTCAACTCCACAACATCTTGGGAAAATACCCCTTTTAACAAAGTATGTGTCCCTTTGACACCAGGAGAGACAGTAACTAAACCTAACTTATCCTGCATACGGATTTTTTAGTGCATTAAATATGACCATGGAAGTAGATTACTATTCTATTTCTGCCATATTCCCTCCTCTTTTCTGAGAAAAGAAAAATGCGTATTTGAGTACAGTTCTCACATAATTAAAATCCGTGTGCCCCAATGTCCTCATGTAGGGAGAGTCAGCCATCAGAATCTTCGGTGTGAATATTATACTCACATGGAGGCCTGAAGATTCAGGGTCACTTGTTTTAAATAACTCTATTCACAACAAATTTATCGGAAAATAAGTACAATTATGAAATCATAAAATGTTACTACATTTTTATTTTTCTCTTCTCTTCCTAGTTATCCTGATGTAGGAGAGATGTTTGGAGGCACATTTCAAAGTGAAGACTTAAACTGCCGTGAATTTACCCATATGATAATGACTAGAGAGAGAAAAGAAAGTAGAAAAATTTGACAAATATACTAGTTTCAATAAAATATAATCTATGTGGCAAATAAATTAAGGGTATAGTAAAATATTGATTAAAAAGAAATCCTGTTTCCTTGGGGTGCCTGGATGGCTCAGTCAGTTAAATGTCTGACTTGGCTCAGGTCATGATCTTGCGGTCCGTGAGTTCGAGCCCCACATCAGGCTCTGTGCTGACAGCTCGGAGCCTGGAGCCTGTTTCAGGTTCTGTGTCTCCCTCTCTCTATCCCTTGCCCGCCCACTCACTCTCTGTCTCTCTCTCTCTCTCTCTCTCTCTCTCTGTCTCTCTTTCTCTCTCTCTCTCAAAAGTAAATAAACAATAAATCAATCAATTAATCAATCCTATATCCTTTGTAGAACATAGATTATTATTAGTGATTAATTTTTATTTTCCAATTTGGCACCAGTTTTGTACTATAAGCCCAAGAGAAAAGTTAATATATGCAAGATATATTAATATCTGAGTATGAATATGCAAACTATTTTTAAAAGCGATATTATAAAAATGAAAGTCCTTGAGCATATGCTGGTAGATCATTTGTCTATCATCTCATATTGAAAATAGTTATATAAACGTTAAAGACATGATGATTTCCTCTAAATCTTCCATAAACATTTTCACTTGCTTTTAAATTCCATGGTTTCTGAACTTTTCTAAAAACTATAATAAGAAATGCAAATTTAGAGAACATGAAACAATAGTTCAGATGCCAAAATACAAAAAAAAAAAAAATCCTTTTGACAGTGTCTTATATTTTGGGCACCTGGGTGGCTGTGTCAGTTAAGCCACTGAATCTTGATTTTGGCTCAGGTCATGATCTCATGTTTCATGGGTTTGAGACCTGCACCATACCAAATGTATGTATATATATGTACATATATATATATATATATATATATATATATATATATACACACATATATATATAAATAAACTTAAAAATAAAATTTATAAAAATGTCTTATATTTAAGGTATTTGGGAACACTAAGACTCACTGGGGTTTCTCCATAAGCAATGCAGAGATTTATAGATTATCTCCATGTAATGTGTATTTTAGGAGCTTACAGACCCTGGTAAATCCTGGGCATACATACTTCTTTTAAATCCTCACAGAATTTATTTAATTCAATATCATTCTTATTTAGCTTATGTGGAATTGACGTTTAGAGAAGGTTTACCTGTGTTCATTTTTTCTTGTCAATTCCTGATGAATCCCCCAATTTATTATAGGTTTTAAACTGAGAAATGACATAACACATTCTGACTCAGAAATTCCTCTTCTGAAACGGACAGCTGGATGATCTAGGTATGTCCACATGTCTCTGGTTTTGCCCATGCCCCTTCATGCCTGACCTTAACCTACTACCCGTTCATCCCAAAAGGCTAGAGCTAGAGCCAAACGTACAGCAGGAGCATGGCATAAGATCATTTTTCTGTTCCAGTTTGGAGGGAACTGCACTTTGAAACAATGAAACTAAGGGAAGTTGCAAATATAGTATAATGAAGCTCCAAGAATTCTTTCCCTAGATTCACAAGTTGTTAACATTTTGCCACCCCGAACTCTGTATTTTATTTTCTTTCCCTCTGAACCACATAGGAATTATGTAGAGCACTAGAACAGGATTCCTACTCCAAAAGCTTCCTTAGTTGAAAAAAATATTAAGTTCCCTTTAGGCAAAATTCTGTTTCATACACAAATGCTCACAAGTGTTCATCATTTTCAAAATGTCATAAAAGTAGTAGCCAATCTTTGTTTGAGAAGTTTAGTCTGAGATAAAACCTTGATACAAAGTGCTCATTATTTAGCTGAGAAGATTATGTTCAATTTAAATAAATGTTCCATTGATTTAATTTCTTTTATATAACCTGTGGCAATTGTTTTAAAAGAAGGCGACTTAATAGGTAACAAACTTTTATAGACCTATTTAGAAAGAGGTAAAATTTAAATTACTACACTAAGATTGACAAATGGAAAATGTTGATGTCCCTGTTTTCACTGATGCTTTAGGAACTGTAGAGTGATCTATTTTCTTTATAAAGAAAATATATTTAATTAGCCATGTGTTGGAAATTAAGTATGAAATAAAAAGGAAAATGAAATAGAAATCTTTCATTTGACTCTCTAAATCACGTATATGTTGCCATCTAAATTTATTTCCAACTGAGCTCAGGTATATTTAAAATAAATAAAGCAAGAGTTCATCATATGGCAAGTTCTCCATCCTCCAAGGAACCGCAGGGATATCCAGACACTAAGATTTACTTAGAACGAAATCATTATTAAAAAACTAACAACAGCTGGTTAACAGCTTTTGTCTTTCTAGTATTAAAGAATTTAAAACAAAATATAATTTTCCAAACTTCTCACTTTTTCACTGTTTTTCTACCAGAAACAAAAAGTCCTCAGTGACAGAACAATTAAATCATGCATTTATAGAGAGCAAGATGGTTTGGGAGAGAGTCAGAAACAATTGTTTTGACTTCATTTTTTCTCCAAAAAATTAAGTATAAAATTAGCAAGATGTTCAGAAGTATTTTTTCAGTTCGAAAAAAATCAACCACAAAATTAACCACAAGTTGAACAAATATCAAATTAACAGAAAATTACTGCCAATGGGTGGCAATAATTAATCATATAAAAGCATTATTATTAGTTTACTAAATATTTCTTATTAGAGACTTCATAGTTCTTATCAAAGAATTACCTAGTACTGGGGAAAAAAAAAATCAAGAGAGGTGTGAAAAAGAAACTAATGAGGTAATTTTAAGTGCACCACCCAGTGTTTTGAAGTGAATAATGTTGAAGGTATTTTTGGCATAATCCCAAGTATGTATTCTGATTCCAAGGAAATGTACTTAGATATCTTTCCCTGTCATACAGTCGTAAAAGCAAATATATGTGTATGAATAGGTACATGTATGTATGTGCACCAACACACATGATGGATGATAGATGGTAGATAGACAGGTAGATAGATAGATGATAGATAGATAAGTAGGCAGATATAACCTAGTTTCATTTACTGGTAAAATATTAAAATTATGTGACATGATATAAATATTGTAAGAAGTGTATTCATTTATCTTATCCCCAAGATAGAAAAAAATACCAGCCAGTAGACTAAAACATACAGTATTTTTTTCCCCTTTCATGAACTGGGTAAGACTGGATTTAGTAGAAACAGACAAGTGGGATTTAGGTTGTTAAATTCAGCAAGAAACGTGTGCATGTCAACAGTAAGGGTACAGGATATATGGTTAAAAGAGCAGCTCTGATTCATTGTTGAGGTGGAGCTGGCTTGTATCATCTTGTGAGAACCTGTTCACATCTCTTCCCATCTCAGCCTTCCATGTGCTAGCTAAAACTTGGCCATGATGAAAGTATCTGCAGCAGATATCAGCAAATGCTACATAATCAGAGATCTTTCCCAGATTTCTCCACCCCCAGCTAGTTGTTAAACATTTATGAACACACCAGTGGTTTGTTTAATCTGACCTCTGTCTCTTTTTAGTATAGAAATTGTGCTAATTATTATACTGTTCTCTACACAACATTTCTCAGTTGTCAAATGGAAATAGCAACATATATCTGAAAGCAATGTTAGGACAATTGAAAGATGCTATTTTTTTAAAATCAGCTGACATTCATTCAAAGCTCAAAATGTGTTATTGATATGTGAATTTACATGCCCTTTAACCACAAAGAATTCAGAAGTCACTGTTCAGTCTTAAGACTATCACACATAACATATTTACAAGAAAAACACATCTGGATTTAACTCATAAGTTGATATTAAAGATACAGCTGTACAAGTATATGTACATGTCTATATATTGGCACAATTCAAGTATTGGCCTAAAAATAAGTGCGATAAATAGTACTCAACAAAAAAATACAATATATTTTGTAATTCAGCCGAAAGTTAGAACCCACAAGGATTAAGTCAAAGACTCTAAGGATTTATAGATTTATACTTGAGGAGACCAAAAAGAAGGAAAACAAAACATGTTTTTCAATCATATATTTGTTCTTTATATAACCATGAACAAGGTCTATTATATATTGGGCATTACGCTGAGTGGTGTTGAGACAAAACACAAAACACTGAAATTTTGTAACATCGTGCCAAGTTATATCAGTTGGTATATAGAAAAATAATAATAGCTAATAGTTTTGGATATTTTTTATTTGCAAGATACTACTCTAAATACCTTATAATTAATTACTATTATCTACATTTTACAAGTAAAAAAATAAAGTGTAGAAAGCTATGTAATTTTCTCAGAAGTTTATACTTAATAAATATCAAAAATAATATATAAACCCAGCATCTCCCAAGTTTTAGTAAATTTATGAGCACAATGGTATAACTTTGATTAATTAAGAAGTTGGGGAATGTTGGATACCATGTTTAAAGTTAAAGAAAAAATATAATTTAAAGTTCGTAATATCAAAAACACAGAAACAACAAGTGTTGGTGAGGACGGGAAAGAAAGGAACTCTTATGCACTAGTAGTGAGAATGCAAAGTGGTACAGCCACTGTGGGAGACACTAAGGAGGTTCCTCAAAAAAATAAAAAAATAGAACTACTCAAAATAAAAAATAGAACTACTATTTGATCTAGCCAAATTATAGAAGCAACCCAAATTTCCGTTGATAGACGAATGAGTAAAGTGGATGTGGTATAAATATACAGTGGAATATTACTTAGCCATAAAAAGAATAAAACCTTGTTATTTGCAACAACATGGATGAATCTAAAGAGTATAATGCTAAGTGA
Source organism: Panthera leo (assembly GCF_018350215.1). Classification (NCBI taxonomy): domain Eukaryota; kingdom Metazoa; phylum Chordata; class Mammalia; order Carnivora; family Felidae; genus Panthera; species Panthera leo. The sequence continues at coordinate 178,966,255 of NC_056686.1, forward strand.
AGTAAGTCAGAGAAAGACAAACACCATATTATTTCACTCATATGTGAAATATAAGAAACAAATGAACAAAAAAGAAAAAGACAAACTAAAAGACAGGCTTTTTGTTTTTCAATTTTTTATTTAAAGTCTTGTCAATGTAATATGGTTTCAGGAGTAGAATTTAGTGATTCATCACTTACATACAACACTCAGTGCTCAACACAAGTCCCTCCTTAATAACCCATCACCCATTTTGCCCATTCCCCACCCACCTCCTCTCTTGTAGCTCTGAATTTTTTCTCTAGGGTTAAGGTTTTCTTATGCTTTGCTTCCCTCTCTTTTTATCCCCTTCCCCTATGCACATCTGTTTTGTTTCTTAAATGCTACATGAGTGAAATCATATGGTATTTGTCCTTCTCTGATATTTGCTTAGATTAATACACTCTATCTCCATCCACATTGTTGCAAATGGCAAGATTCCATTCTTTTTGATGGCTGAGTAATATTCCATCTCCCCCCAACCCCCAGCCAACATCTTCTGACTTGGTCTCTCTCCATAGTTTGACTATTGTTGATAGCACTGCTATAAACATTAGGGTGCATGTGCCCCTTCAAATCTGTATTTTTTATCCTTTGGGTAAATGCCTAATAGTGCAATTCCTGGGTCATAGGGTAGTTCTATATTTAACTTTTTGAGGAACTTCCATACTGTTTTCCATAGTGGGTGCTTCAATTTGCATTCCCACCAACTATGTGAGAGGGTTCCCTTTTCTTCACATCCTCACCAACATCTGTTGTTCCTGTCTTATTAATTTTAGCCATTCTGACAGGTGTGAAGTGGTATGCATCGTGGTTTCAATTTGAATTTCCCTGATGATGAGTGATGTGTCCTAGACTCTGGGTCTAGAGTTCTCTCTTGCCCAGCAAGAGAATGGACTCAGAATTAAAATGCAAGAGAGGCTACTATTGTCCAAGAGACAAGACACCCGGGCAAGGGTCCTTGCTCTGTTTTTATCAGGATCAGAAGGCTTACAAGCATGACGGACATGCACAAAAGACAACGAAACCATGAACATTAACTCGTGTGTGGGGGACAAAGGGGGTTTTGAAGATATGCAGTGTTAGGGGTTTGGGTCAATAGGAAACAAAATCCCAGCACCAGGCAAAAGGTTGTTTAAGGTAGGCATGAGGCACCAAGTCTGTTTACATTAGTTGCCTAGGGGATAAGGCAGTTGGACCAGGCTACCTCAGGGTCTACAAGGCACCATTCTTTTGCTAATTAGCTCCACTCCAGGCAATTCCCTGCTACTATCCTTAGACCTGTTTACCTATTTACCTATTATGGTCCTTCCCTCCTGTGAAAGCACAAGACTAAGTTGGGGCACTTCTGCCCTGAATATATAATCTTGGATGCTTTCATCCTGTGACTTCTTATTTTTTTAGGCCTTTTTTTCTATGCTGGGGGTGCTTCCACCTTGATTACCTAGCCCTGATTACCTAATCTTGGATGCTTTTACCCTAAACCTTGTTAACCCCTTGGTACAAGCTCAGGGAATTCCTAAACTTATTCCCCATAATTTTGAGCATATTTTCATGTGTCTGGTAGCCATCTGGATGTCTTCTTTGGAAAAAAAAATGTTTATTCATGGCTTCTGCCCATTTCTTAACTGGATTATTTGTTGTTGGGCATTGACTTTGATACATTCTTTATATATCTTGGATACTAATCCTTTATCAGATATGTCATTTGCAAATATCTTCTCCCATTCCATATGCTGCCTTTTAGTTTTGATGATTGTTTCCTCTTCACTATGCAGAAGCTTTTTATCTTGATCAATGCCAACTGATCATTTTTGGTTTTGTTTCCCTTGCTTCCAGAGATGTGTCTAGTAAGAAGTTGCTGTGGCTGAGGTCAAAGAAGTTGCTGTTTTTGTTCTATTCTACGATTTGATGGTTTCTTGTCTCACATTTAAGTCTTTCATCCATTTTGAATATTGCTTTGTATATGGTGTGAGAGAGTGGTGTAGTTTCATTCTTCATTACTTTCCAGTTTTCCCAACGCCAAAAAACAGACTCTTAACTATAGAGAACAAACAAATGGTTACCAGAGTGGAGGGGGGGGGGGGGGGAGGTTGAAACAGGAGAAGGGGATTAAGGGCACATTTATGTTGATGAGCACTGAGTAATATATGGAATTGTTGAATCACTGTATTGTACACCTGAAACTAATATAACACTGTATGTTAACTACAGTAGAATTAAAATTAAAAAAATAAGTAAATGTATAACCAAGCACAAGTTTTTTGATGCTCTTGTTTTTGTTTTAGCAACAATTGTAGATTCACGTGCTTTTATAAGAAATGAGATTGCAAGAAAGATTCCACATATCCTTCACACGGTAGCCCCCAATGTAAATATCTTGCACAAATATAATGGGATATCATAACCCAGAAAATGACATGAATACAATCCACTACCTTATTCAGATTTCATCAGTATTACAATACATATGTGTGTGTATTTAGCTGCATGTAGCTTTAACACATGGAGATTTGTGTGACCTCATGTGTTAAACACTGTCAAGACACAGAATAATTCCATCACAATGATCCATTTTGCTACCCTTCCATGGTCTAAGTCACATCTCTTGTGCCCTCCCTTTCTAACCCCTGGAAATCACTAATTTCTTCATCTTTGTAAACTTGTCATTTTAAGAATGGAATACGAATCCAGTCATGTATAAGTAACCTTTTGAGATTCTTTTCTTCCTTTCTTTCTTTCTTTCTTTCTTTCTTTCTTTCTTTCTTTCTTTCTTCTCAGCATATTTATATTTGGATTCATCCAAATTATTTTTTGTATCAATACTTTTTGTGAATAGTATCTCATGGTATGAATGCATGACAAATTAAACATTCACCTATTGTAGGGCATTTATGCTTTTTCCAGTCTTTAGCTATTACGATTAAAGCTTCAATGAACACATGTACAGAATTTTGTGTGAACACAGTTCTTATTTCTTTGTTGTTTTTTTTTTATTTTTTTTTAATGTTTATTTTGAGAGAGAGAGAGAGAAAGAGAGAGAGAGAGAAAGATGCAGAGAAAGAAGGAGACACAGGATCTGAAGCAGGCTCCAGGTTCTGAGCTGTCAGCACAGAGCCGGACCTGGGGCTCAAACTCACAGGCCACAAGATCATGACTTAAGCTGAAGTTGGTCGCTTACCCAACTGAGATACTAGGCGCCCCTAGTTTTTGTTTCTTTGGACTAAATGTACAAGAGTGCAATTACTTAGTTGTATGGTAAATGGATGGTTAGTCTTATAAGAAACTGTCATAGTCTTTTCCAAAGTGGCTATAATTATTCTCTATTTCTACCAGCAATATAGGATTGATCCAGTTTCTCCACATCCTTAATGAATTTGGTGGTGTCACTATTTTTCTACATTTTTAGCCATCATGATAGCTTCATGTAGCAAAATCTCACTGTGGTTTTAATTTGCTTACCTTTTATAGCTAATGATAAGAAACATCTTTCTTATGTTTATTTGCCATCTTTAAATTGTTTTAGGCATAATGTTTCTTTATGTATTTTGATCATTTCCTAATTGGAATAGTTTTACTGTTGAGTTTTGAAAGTTCTTTATATAATCTACATTCTCTTCCATTTCATAGATTGTCTTTTATTCTTTTAACAGGGTCTACTGCAGGCCAACAGCTTTTAATTTTGATAATGTGCAATTTGTTGGGTTTTTTTTTTTTGCTTTTAAAGACACTGTTTTTGGAGTAAAGTCCAAGAACTCTGCCTACCCTAGATCCCATAGATTTTCTTGTACTTTTTTTCCTAAAAAAATTTGCAGCATTATGTTTTATATATAAATCCATAATTTATGGATCCATGATCTATAACATTTTGCAGTTGATCTTAGCCAAAAGGCCGAGAAGCGATTGATCTATATAACATTTTGTATAAGGGTGAGATACAGGTAGAAGTTTTGTTCATTCAGTCAGTCATTTGCCTTTGGGTAAGGAACTGCTTTAGCACAATTAGTTGAAATGCTACCCACTATACATTGAGTGCCTTTTATACCTTTGTGAATAATCAGCCAGGCGTATTGTATGCATCTATTTCTGAACTCTATTGATCTACATGTTTATTCCTCTAAGAATGCCACACTCTTCATTGTTATAGCTATGTAATAAGTTTGAATGGGCAGGGTGCTTTCTCCAATTTTAGTCTTATTCTGGTAGTTGTAAGGTAAGAACTGGGAAGAATGTGGCTACTCCATCTTGGCTGAAATCAGAAGCCCACACAAGATTTTAATTGAGAAACAAAAATAAATTCATTTTACGAATTAACTCCAACATCATATTTTCTTTTAAAATTTCAAATAGTATTAGAATTTAAAATTTCAGTTTCTTTTTACCTAAACATTAAACTCCAAATTATGATTTTTCTGCATATCAAAGGCAATTTCTACCATTTTATACTAAAACATTTCCATACAAATGGCTCACATCTACACAGTAGGTATTGAATAAGAACAGAAATGTTCTAACTCTATAAAGAGATTTTGGAAAATGCTTTAAATCAGAGCTGAGAAATTTCACTTAATGTTTTATAATTTCCAATATTTCATAAATATCACAGTTAAGCAATTATATGACTTTTAATTTTTGATAGCCCAAGTATTATTAATTGTCCAGTGTCCTTAGTACTTTGGTGGGCTTAAAACAATAATCAGTATAGTTCAGTTATTAAGTATGGAATGATCTGGGACTTTTATTATGATAACCTCAAATTATGTAGCCTGAAGGATGCCTATTATTAAAAGCACAACATCAGATTGGACATCAGTTGTCAATATTAACCTAAAAGGTATTCTATTGCATTTGAAGAACTGGTAAACATAAAATTCATGTTTTTATAGGTATCTTAGCATATAACTTTTTTATGAATTCTATTCCAAGGTAGACCTGGTAATACACTATAAATTTTAAACAAAAATGACATGTTTTAATAGTTAATCAACAATCAGGAAAGCCATCATTTTACTACATAATAATAGGAAGATGATTATCGTCTTTGTTAAAAATATTCTGTAGTAATATATTAATTTTGAGGGAAATAAATATCATTAAATGAATAAAGTTAGCTATTGGATATGAATTCAGTGTTTTACACATTTCTTAATTCAAATTTCCTTAAAGAAACTGCATACCATCTAGTGATCTAGTGGCAAAATTACAACTTTTAATTCAGCATTTTTTTTTCATGCAAGCATCATCATTATCTAAGTGATGAAAAATAAAAACCAAAACAACTTAATTAAGTTTAAACTGAAAATCTTTGGTGAAATAACTTTCTGGGAAATTTTCCAGATACTCAATTATTCTTATTAATTTGCATCTTAACAGATAAGGTAAATTCAAAAAACAGGGAAGAGAGTTACTATTAACTCCTATGACTTTGTTATTTATGAGCAATACTTGTATAAGTGCCACAACACAGGCTCATTTTTGTCACCTAGAAATATGCATATTATTTCATGATTGCTATATAAATGTACTAGATATAAACATGGTTGGTATGCTCATAGGCTTGGATTCCTGTTTCATATAAATATATATTGGATAAACTATTCAAAAAGAAAAAAAAGGTTCGGGGCGCCTGGGTGGCTCAGTAGGGTAAGCGTCCGACTTCAGCGCAGGTCACGATCTCGTGGTCCGTGAGTTCGAGCCCCGCATCAGGCTCTGGGCTGATGGCTCAGAGCCTAGAGCCTGCTTCCGATTCTGTGTCTCCCTCTCTCTCTGCCCCTCCCCCGTTCATGCTCTGTCTCTCTCTGTCTCAAAAATAAATAAACGTTAAAAAGAATTTAAAAAAAAAAAAAGGTTGGAGAAGTTGGATATTAAAACAGGATTAAATTAGTGTAGAAAACAAGGCAATTTAATGTATTCTTACTTCTATCTTTATCTTTTATGCAGCCTAAATAGATGCTCTACATTGGCTGCCAGAGATACATAGTAATACAGTCCAGATTTCTTTACAGGTTATTTCAAACATCTTCAGAACTGAAAAAAAAAATTATTTTCACTTTTTTTTTCTAATTGACTTCTAAAATATCCCTGGATCCACAGTTTCCACACAATTCACATTCCTCAAATTCATAATCTAATCCCACCTCTTTGCTTTCCATAAATGGTGTAAAAGATAAGGTAATTTGGATGATTCAGTTGCTACCCTCTTTGCCTCAAAATGTCCCTGTATTTTCATTCTTTATATCTCCATTGTAACATGAAGAAGAAGCATACTTCTTCCTCCTTCTTTACAAACTTACCATCTTTCCTTATTCTATTCCCTCCCTATTCTCTGAATCTTAGCTCTATCAAATATCCTGTTTCCCTTTATAGCATCAATCTCTGTTTCTTTACATTCTTCGCTTGGATTCAATCTTCCTAGAAACAACAATAATAAAAAAAAATAATATGCTCTCCTTGATCATGGTACCCAGTGGCTTCTCTATTTTCTCTCAATCCATCAGAAATGTTCTTTTTGGATAAATTATTTCTGACAAGAAAAATCTAACATATCATACAGCCATTAGATTTTTTTATATTTTTATTCATTTTAGGAGGATTGCACACTTTACATATAAATTAAATAGAGAACTATTCAGATAATTCTAGTTTTATCCCTATTATCTCCTTTCTATTCTGTCCCTCCAATCAAAACTTTTTAATTTATAAATTGTTAATATTTTAATTTAAAAGTGTAGACTGCTAATGATTGTCTGCCCATGTCCTGCCTGAAATACCATGATTGTTTATGAAAACTGGATACTGTTTGGGCTTAGAAAAAAATAAATATGTGTATATATTTATGTGATAGAATACTATACACATTATCTCCCCCATCATATTTTTCACTTAAAAGTTATATCCTGGTGTTGATAACCATAGTAAAGTGTTTTCTACCTTGGCTCTACTGACATTTGGGGCTGGAAATTCTTTATTTGGGGACTGTCCTATGCATCGTAAGTTGATTAAGAGGATTCACGACCTCTACAAACTGGATGTCAGTAGGAATCCCAAGTCATGATCATCAAAATGTCTCCAGATATGAATCCAGGTGTGTGCAAAGTCACTCCAGTTGAAAACCACTGCCTAAGTAATATGTAAAAGATAGTTATCATTTCTTTTTATAGCACCATAGTATTCATTCTTAAAGATGCAAAATAGTTTGAGGCACCTGGGTGGCTCAGTTGGTTAAGCATTCAACTCTTGATTTTGGCTCAGGTCATGATGTCGTGGTTTCGTGTGTCAGGCCCTGTTCGCTGACCACCACTCACCAACCCCCCCCCGCCCCCCGCTCATGCTCTGTTTCTCTGAAAATAAATAAATAAATTTTAAAAGTTGGAAAAAAAGGATGCAAAAGTGTTTGTTGAATAGTCCCTTATTAGTGACCTTTTGCTTGGTGGGGGGGGGGGGGGCTTCCTATTTTGTTATTGTTAATACTACTGCAACTAATTGCTTATCACATTTTAACAATGTGTTTTTAAATTTGATTTTTAGAAGTGAGTCTATTAAAAACAGTGTAACTATGCAATGATGCTAGATGTTACCAAAGTTCCCTTCATTTTGCATTCCCACTAATCATATATGGTGCAGCAAATTTTGAATGCTATATGTCTACTGAGAAAATAACCATATATTTTCTGTTTGAAACAGTGATCCTTCACCCTGATTAACCCCCTTTCTCTCTTGTCACACTTTCATGAATATTACATTCATTTTCATATTTCAATATTCTTATTGATTTAATATTTTAATTTATAGATAATTAATCAAAGTATATGGTTAGAATCTATGTTAATGCTAAAATAAGAGAGCAGTTTAGTTCTACAAGGCAAAAAAAAAAAAATTACAAAAACTAAACAGAAGAAAAGTGCTCATAAAAAATGCCCTCTTCTATTTGTAGCTTTAAAATGACAAGTATAGAGCATGAGCGATGTAAAATACAATTCATTATGGAGCCACTTTCATATTCACCTACCCGTCTTTTCCTTTTGCTATATGTCATCAAGAGAAAAATATACTAGATGAAAAAGTATACAAAATGAATAAGAAGATCCAGACAGAATTTGCACCACAGAAAAACCTATAAAATTATAATTAGAATATCTCTTAGTTTACCATTTTTCCCCTTGTTTTACTTTAAGTTTCTCATTATAGTTTTACAGTTAAATAAAATAATATCTCTGTCTGGACGAAATTCTTAGGATTTCCAACAAAAAATCCCGTTGAATGAAATTTTTACTAACTCATTTACACAGTTATTTTATTCATGTGACATTCTGTGGGGGCAAGCCCAGTAACTGTTACCATAATCAAAAGCATTTCGAAATAAATTAAAAATTCTTCTAACATTTTAAAGCCAAATAAAGCAAAATATTGCATCTCTAATACAGGTACCACTGAAGATTTCTCTTCTAAATGTGACTTTTAGCTTTAATTTTTCTTATAAACTTAGCTGAATTATCCTCAATCATGCTGTCAAACAATTATTCTTTTGAAAGTCCTCAAAGTAAATAGCTACTGAAAAATAATCAGCTTCTCCTGATAATTTTTGACAAAGTTAAAAATCACTTTTGCTCTCCAGATTTTCACAGGTATCAATATTTTAACTAATATAAGTTTAAGTCAGAAAAACCAAAGCAACTCTAGGATTTTAAGCCAAGAACATCAATGCAAGAAATTGATAATGTGGGATGGAATAGGTGAAGGGACAAACAGAAAATGGTTAGGAAACTCGTATGTTGGTCCCTTTCTCTCTGCCCCTCCCCCGTCCCATAAAAAAGAAAGAAAAAAAGAAAGAGATGAAAGAAGAAAGAAAAAGACACTTCTAGTTGGCAGCAAGGAGACAGCTGTCTCAGACAGCTGAAGAAATAATGGGAGAAGTAGGGGGAAACTAATCCAACAGCCTGGACCTCTCTGGGATTAGGGGACCACACCCATAGAAGAGGCTGCTTAGAGAGAGCTAGACATGTAGAAATGGGTGCTCCATTGGCAACCAGAGCCACAGAAGATGGGGCAATGCTGGAGATGACGGAGACAGAAATACCCTTAATTTGTCCTTCCTCCACCCTACAATCTTTAACCAATCCCTTCTTTCTGTTAATCCCAGTTGGAATGTGTAGAATTGGTCTCCTTGTTCAACATGGTGGAACTAAGAAATGGTAAGAAAAAGATCTGAAACAAATGAAGCAAACACCCTGCACAAAATTCCTTCTCATTCTTGTTATTAATGGTTGTTTATCAGCAGAGTCAGTCTAACTGAGAACTAGCTTCTTTGTTGCTATACTTTTGTGGCTGTTAATGTTAATTGAGGGTTTTGTTTTCTTTCTTACTTGACATTATCACTTAGCAATGAAATTCCATGAGAACAGATATGATCCATTGTTGTGTTCCCAATACTTAAAAAAAGTCTAGACCACATTAGCTGGTCAACACAATGTAGTGAATAAATAGATGAATGAATAAAACCTAATTCATTAGAGAAACAAACTATGGGCAAATATGACATTCTGAAATTTAATTTACAATAACTTCATCTGGTTGGTTTAATTTTTTGTTTGAAGTTTGAAACTCATATTCCAATGAAGATGAAAATCAAATAATCAGAAAATTCAAATGACATGTATATATCTCAATGTATTTTAAACACCAAATGATATTTTATTTCTGTTTATATAATCTTCATTTACATAAATGTATATTACCTATAAAAATTTATCCAAAATGTTTTTAAAGTAATAAATGTTTATGCGTATCTTTGCCATTTGTTTATGACAAGAAATTTAAGATTCCATTTAAATTTTTGATATGATATATAATACTTAAATAGCTGAGTAACCAACAGATGATCTATAACATAGTTGATGGTCTTCATTATCACTAAATAATGACATAAAGATAATTAAGGTTATTGTTATTGTATTCTGAAATATACACTGAAGATAAAGATTGTCTAAATAGATTTACAGATAATACTTGAAAGATGACATAGACATCCATATAAAAAATAAAACTGTATATTTATTTATTTATTTATTTATTGTTATTTTAGAAAGAGTGAGCTTGCACAAGTGGGCGAGAGGGACAGAAGGGAGAGAGAGAGAGAGAGAGAGAGAGAGAGAGAGAGAGAGAGAGAGAGAATCTTAAACAGGCTCCACAATCAGCATGGAGCCCAACATGGGGCTTGATTCCATGATCCTGGAATCATGACCTGAAGCAAAATCAAGAATCAGTCATTCAGTCAACTGAGCCACCCAGGTGCCCCAAAATTGGATATTTCAAAAAACTACCTGCAGAATAATTAAAATAAATAGAAACTTGATCTTTAAGCTCCTGAATTTATACCAGAATAAGTGGTGATAGCTTGACATGGAAAGACTATGAGTAGACTCAATGCAATATGTCTTCAGAAGTTATGTGTACATTTAACATATTTGTGTCAACTATATTTTGAGCATCATATTTGAATTAATTGATGACTACCTCTCATAAAGCTACAGCCTTCAATGCCAAATTTGGTTTTACTGTCCATGACAGCAAGACATTTTATGGCAAATGCAATGCTGAACAAAATGTGATATTTCATGATTATACTTTCTCTATTATCTCTCAGAATATTTTGAAACGGCATTCTTCAACCACAATTTGAAAATATTTATATTTTTCTCTTCTTTGCAATTTTGCAAAGCCTGCAGGACACAAATCTACATAATTAAGACAGTTTAGTGTAACAGATATTGTTACTTTTCATTACATATTCAATTAGAATAATTATATGGTTAACTTGACATTTATCTAAGTATCTGTCCCCAGGCGATGAATAGTTATCGATAATTTTCACAGTAATTCAATTGCATTTAAAAAAGTATTGCAACTATTTACCTTTATCTGACTATAGCAACTCAATATTAATCTAATTATAGGGGGAAAAGCTATTTGAGATAGATTGTTAGTCTTCCAAGATAATATTAGCTCAAATACTAGAACAAAGTAAACATTTAAAAATCTAATTATTACTAAATGAACCACCTCTACTTTGACATCCATACCCTACATAAGACAGAGTAAACTTAAGAATTTAGTCAGTACTGATAAAATGAGAAATTATAATTAGTTTGTTTCTCAATTTGACTGCATTCTCACAAATATTCCTATTGATAACTCAGGTTTATTTTTTTTTTTTTTAAGGTTGAAATGATTCTTTGGTCAGAGTGCAATCTACTCATTCATTTCAAACTACCTACAAACAATTTCTGATAATAATTCAGTTGTCCTTTAGAGACAGCTTGGTACTCATTCATATTCACAAAATTGACATTTTATGTTTCATTTTTGTTTTTCAGAAGGCAAATGACTTCCTGACTCATGTTCTTAACAAAAATAAAATAAAGAACAAATTATAAGGTAAATCAACAAGTGTTCTTGTCAAATGCAGCCAATCCAGCCTGACTTAAAGTTTATATTAGCTTTATAGTCTGACATATAAATACTAAATAATCAGTTTGATACAACATAATATGTGTAGTGAAGAACTTTTGCTAATACATTTATTCTTTTTTATTTAGAATATATAACAATGAATTAAGAATAAAATTCCCTATTATCCTATCCTCAATTAGCGTATTACCTTTATCATATTTTCATCAGTAAGTTATTAAATGTTATATTTTCAAGTATTTTAATATTTTTTGTATTTCCAATGTCAGACAATGTTTAAGATAAACCCCGAGTCACATTAGCTTGTGTTTACTTTAACTAGTCTATAGTTCTCTATTGCCTTCCATGTTCATACAGCCGGTGCTCATCCTTAAAGCAAAAGAAAACAAAATCAAACAAAAAAAAATAAGCAATGACTTTCCTAGGCTTTTAGAAATTTACAGAAGAAATGCTAGTAGCCAAAACAATAAATGAAAGACTGTTCTACCTCACTACTATTCAAAGAAATGAAAGTGGGATCAACATTGTGACATGATCCCTTGCTTAAAGGTACGACATTATAGAAAACTACTCCCAGTTTATTGAGAGTGCAGGGAATATTTACTGTCTTTTATTGCTGGTGGCAGAATATCAAATACTGATACTCTAAGGGGAGCGCAGTTTAAAGATAAAAAGTATTTATACTCTGACACAGCAATTCAAACTTTAAGAAGGAACAATAAAAATGTGTGGTTTACCTCAAAAATATGCTTGCAATGTTGTTCATTACAATATTGTTTATAATTAGAGTGAATATGAATATGCATCATTCTTATTTCCAAAGTGTCTTAGTTTGCACTATAAATTCATGGTTACACTATTTATAATAATAATACTACTTTCAAAAATTAAATCACCTTAAAATGTAAGCTACCTTAAATATAAATTCACATTTATATTTAAAATATAAATTATCCTGCTAATTTGTTCAGGGTAATACAAAGTAGTTATTAGAATAACTATATTGTGGGGCGACTGGATGGCTCAGTTGGTTGATTGTCCCTTGTTGTAATCAGCGCTGGGTATATATGTAGCTGAGGAATCACGGGGTTCTACTCCTGAAACCAATACTACACTGTATGCTACTTAACTTGAATTTAAATAAATAAACTTTAAAATAAAAAAAAGAAAGAAAATAAAATAATCTACATAAATAAATAAATAAATACATAAATACATAAATACATAAATACATAAATTCTACATGTAAACAAACAAACAAAAGATGTTCTTTCTCCCTCTGCCCCTCTCCCTCCACCCTTGCTAAGGCTTGTGTTTTCTCTCTCCCTAAAATAACAAATAAATACAATAAAATAGCTATATTGTATCACAAGGAAAATGTTAATAATAAAGCTAAATTATCTTTCAAATGTTCATGTGCACATAAATATAAAAATGTCTGGATAATCAGGGTGCTTGCGTGACTCCGTCAGTTAAGCATTTGACTTCGGCTCAGGTCATGATCTTGCAGTTTGTGGGTTGGAGCCCCACATCGGGCTGTGGGCTGATGGCTCAGGGCCTGGAGCCTGCTTCAGATTCTGTGTGTCTCTCTCGGTCCCTACCCCGCTTGTGCTCACCTGCTCTCTCTCAAAAATAAATAAACATTAAATAATTTTTTTAAATGTCTGGATAATCTTTTTAAAAGTAAAAACTGTGGTTAATCAGTGAATTACAAGAATTAAGTCATTTTTTACCAATATGCATTTTCCAGTTTTATAAACTATGTTTATTATTTAAAAAAAAATCAATGTAATTTTACAAATAAGGACAAGTAGAAGACTATTAACAATATTATCTGTGCAACTGTTAGTTAATAGCTGAGCTTAATACTGGTTGCTCAATGAAAATTTAGTATCAAAGAGAATTATTTGTATTCCATTCTGAACCGATAATTTGAATAGCAAATAACTTAACTGATGTTCATATTAACTCTTACAACAGTCATTTATTTAAAGCATGCTATGTGCTTACGTTCCAAAACCGGAAGGAAATAAGGATTCAAAACATGAGCGAGACTTATATCTTCAAGTATTTCATGATAGAATGGTAGAAGCAGACTTTGAAAGACATCATGATTGAAATAATATTTAGTTGAGAACTGGGAGATATACAACCTCTCTCCCTTCACTACCAACCCCCACCCCGCCGCAAATAAGGACAATTCCACGTGAGAAAACAGCTTGGTCATGGGTATAGAAAAGTGAAAGGTAAGTCCTTGAGTGAAAAACAGACTGTACTTTCGGGATGTAGGAAGAAATAAATTTGGCCAAGTGGGTCTTGGTTAGATTGCAGAGAATGCTACATGTATAGTGAGGATTATATATAAAGGAATTGTAGACATCGGAGCTCAGTTAATAGGTGTAGTATAAGCAGAGCTGATTTTATGAAAATGGCCCAGCTTCCCTGCGTATAATGGGGGAACTGAATCTGGGAGTCTCTGGACAGCCTTTTAGACTTTAGGCAAGTGTTAATGAGTTCCTAAACTAGGCGAGAGGAAATCAAAGGGAGGACTTTGGTTTCAGAGGCAATGCACGGATGAGCTATGAGATTGTAAAACAGTTTCAAATTTGGAGATTAGGGGGAAAGAGAAACAAAATCTCGCCCCCAGCTTTTAAATTTAAAGAGTCACATGAAAATATAGGTGTGATTTAGTGTCTGCAATTACAAGAATGAGAAGGACTGTAATGAGAATTAGAAATCTGTCACAAGAATGAGATAGTTTAAGATAGAAAATTATGTTAAATGTAATTTAGAATCAACAGCATACATGGCCTATTCTGTCCCTAAATCTGAAATCTTTTGTTTTCTATGTCTGTGTTTTCAGATTTGAAAAATAATGTATGAGAAATAAAAGAAATTGATCATGTTGGTCACTTCAATTAATTGAAGATTTCTTTAAAAGTACTTAATGCAATCTTTTCATACAGTGATATCTTTAACACCAATATTTTAAATAATCTAATGTGTCAAGTTTATTTATCTTTATTTAGAGTGCTTCATTGTATATTTCAACAATACTTTTATTATCCTTTGTGTTTCAGTGTATCGAACTAATAGGAAAGAGAATAGTCAGAATGGAATGACTTAATATTCCTGGTTACTAAATCTCTCCTGAATCAGAATGCTGACAAAGGCATCAGTAAGTGGAAAGTAGTTTGAACTTTGAGCCTCATAATTTTATTATAGTTTTCAATTTCTTCTGTTGAGCCTAAGAAATTCCTCTAGGTTATTACTCTTAGAAATTTTGATGTTCTGGAATAATGAAAGGGATGTTTTATTCTTTTACTTTCACCAAAACTGTCCTGCCAACATTTTTTTTTTAATTAATTAATATACTTTTTAATTTTTTTTAACGTTTATTTATTTTTGAGACAGAGAGAGACAGAGCATGAACAGGGGAGGGGCAGAGAGAGAGGGAGACACAGAATCTGAAACACGCTCCAGGCTCTGAGCTGTCAGCACAGAGCCTGATGCGGGGCTCGAACTCACGGACCATGAGATCATGACCTGAGTGGAAGTCGGACGCTTAACCGACCGAGCCACCCAGGCGCCCCCTGCCAACATTTTTTAAAAGCTTCTAGTTTGTTGTTGTTGTTGTTTTCAGTTTTGTATACTCTTAATGGTACTAATCATATATTCTAGTTCATTGCTTTGGTCAAAAAAAATTGGAATTCATAATTGTAAACATCTCAAGTGTCTGTAATTTGGCAAGCTTTTTATGTTTTACATGCTTTTCTTGGACATTTTTTATCATCTACTTAGAGCTCCATTTTTAGTAATAAAAGCAGTGATGAGAATTCTTTATCCTACGTTCAGGTATCTCATAAATTTATATTTTCTCACATTGGATTCATATATACAGAATGCAGTCTAAGCAGCATTTTGATAATAGTTATTTTCAGTCTATATATTTTTCTTTTTGTCAGACAAATTAGTACTAGGCATTCTGATCCTAAGAATCATATAAGGTGTGTTCTATGAATAAAGATGTGATTTGGAAAATTTCCATGAGCATTTTATCAAGTATGGATGCAGGTACCAAATGGCTTCTAAAATATCAACTCTTCCCTGATGGTATTGGAAGTTAGTCATTAATATATATATATAATGAGATATGAAAGCAAACCCAATTATCTATTATAAGTAGCATAAACTACATTACCAAAAGAAGTTTTGATCATAGTGGTATATAAATTAAAACAATAATTAACTAAGTACATATTTGTAATAAAAAGGTTTTAAATGGATTGAAAATATATAGAAAACTCAATGATAGTGATGGCTTTTGATGTGTGACTAACAGAAATAAGACAGGAGATGGGAAACAAATGATGTCTCATCAAAATAAAAAAAAAATGCCATTTAATATTTTATAGTTTACCTATAAATATATCCTTTAGAATCTTTAAAAATAAAATAAAAAATTAATTAATTTATCTTAATCAGTTTAAGTAATATATATCTGAAATTGAAGTTTTATTCTATATAATTTAAAATTAACATGTATAATATAGTATATTCTTAAGAGATATGTATATTAACTTTACATGGAAAATAACCAAATTTATCTTTCTGATTTTAAGATGACATCAATTTAATGTGGAGGGAATTTACAAAAAAATCTTGGACTTTTCAACTGATTTCAAATTACTATTTTCTGAAAACATGGCCATGACAAACTCATTATGTTTGAGATTTATAGTAAATTATTACAATCTTACTTAATCCAAAAATCCCCAAATTTTTTATATTACATGTTGATTTTCATAAAAATAAGATTGAAAATAGTAATACATTTTATAATATCATGAATTTCATTGATCTCTAGTATCTTAAATCCTATTCAAATAAATCACTAACCCTATTATAATAAGTACACTTTTTTGCATAATTCTCATTTTCTTTTCATTCCAAAGATTTGATTGATGCATATTTGTATTCAAATATGTGTGAATTAAAGCATTTGCATCTATGCATTTACTAAGAGTAAAATATCCCATGAATGTTCTACTTAAATATTTGTCATTTTAATTTATATATTTTTTTTATTATTTTGTTTCTTGAGAATTTTAGCGATTATTTTCCCTGTAGAACCTATTTTTATATCAATTATAGTATAATAGTTAATAGTTTGGGTTCTTGAATTAAACAATCCTGTTCAACTCATGCTTCTATCAATGTTAATAACTACATAATCTTTAAAAGAAATTTTGATGATTGAATAAAATAATCTCTGTGAGCCATTTAATATTATTTCAGTTTCAGTATGCATACAATCAATGCTCTTATTTTTAGTGATAATATTACCTTCAATTCATGAGTATGATTTCCATTTAAAATTGATATTTTTCTCCTAAATGAATTATTCACGCTACATATGTCTGTCTGATTCATGGTTACTATAAGGTAAAGGCAAACGTGATAATATTTATAGGAAGAGGTGAATGGACTACTTTTAAAACAGGACAATTATTTTAATAAAATACTCTAGGATATGTAAGGAAAATAATTTGAATTGTGCTTATTTTTTGTTTTTATCTATCTGTCGGTTAAGACACTATCTTTTTTTTCAGAATTAAAATAAAATTTAATGTTTATTTATTTTTGAGAGAGAGAGAGACAGAGCACAAGCAGGGGAGGGGCGGAGAGAGACACACACACAGAATCCTCTGTGCTGTCAGCACAGAGCCTGACATGGGACTTGACCGAGCCACGCAGGTGTCCCTCCCTTTTCAGAATTTTTAAGGGTTTCCATGACTGAGGTTGTAATGAGAAACAGTGTAGCAGTAAAGAAAAGTTAAATAGTTACTTTCTTACCAGTCAATTGGGAGATTATCCTTAGAAAGCATGATGTTGGGCAAAAGTTTTAAAAAACGGAGATATCGTTCTGCACATCTCTGAACCACATCAATGCTATCTGGCTCTTGATCTATCCTTGGTTTTAATTCCAGTGATATTTGTATGATTTCCTCATCCTGGTTTTTGATCAGTTGGAGAATATTTTCTTATGTGCTAATTATTAGCTTTTCCTTTGGCAGATCTCTGACAAAAGGCTGGAGCTTAAAGGAATTTGTGTGGACAGAAAGACAACAGTTGATAGAGCAACAACCTATGTTTGTTCATGCCTGAAATGTATATATTTAGATGAAGGCTGTACCTGCTTCCCTAAACCAGCATTATTTTCTTGTTAAGGCAAATCATATAATTTCTGCATTTCCAAGTCTTGATGGTGGCTTCCTAAATAAAGGAAATACCAAGATGTTAATTTCTGCAACTGTGACTTTGGACAACTATTGAACCTATCTAAGAATCAGTCTCCTCATCTGTAACTAAATTAGTTTGGGTTAAATAATCTGTAAATTCCTTTTTTGTTTCCAAGTTCTATTATTTTAAAAAATGGATTAAAGGGCTACTCTTATGAACTAATATGCTAATTGGCTTCTGTGGTCCTGTTCTAAGACATAATTTTTTAAAAAGATGATTCTTGAACCTCATTATAAAGTATGCAGTTTTTCATAGGAAATGAATGTGAAAGTTCAGTGAATATCAAATTATAATCTATACGTACATTTTCCTTCCTCAATTCTCTTTGAGTCTTGAGTATATACTACCTCCCCATATTAATGAGGAGGCAAGAAAAAAAAAACAGTAGGATTCTTCAATCCTAGTGGGTCTTTTAGGTGTGTGTATGTTTATATTTATATATATATATTTACACAAAACAATGCTTATTTTTGGAAAATATTTGCCTTTACCCGTTCTTCAAATAACAGACCACAGACTATCAGCTTCCTCCTAACCACCACAAAGCAGCATAATGGGAGTAATAAAATGAAAGATGTTAAACAATTGCCTCCAAAAAGATGTCTTCTAAAATTAATGAGAAAGACGCTCTGGACTCCAGGTTATGGTACGGAAAGATCACAAATCCGGTTTCTATTCATTATTCAGATTGTTTTTGTCTGACAAGGCCAATAAAGGAAGAGATGAGGGGAAAGGGGAACAAAGGAGATGGTTTGGATAATCACATTTAAGCCCTAGATTCACTTTTGCTTGCAAATAATATCAAGTTCTATTCTTCCATGCATATTGAAAATAAGCTTTTAAACTTGATTATTTTCTATCATAAGTCCATTTGGGTGAGAGCTCCAGTAACTAAAGGAATCATAATTTTCTCAGGTAGAGATACTTACATCTTTACCAGGTCTAAACCTTGTCTAAAAGTATAATTTGTTACATTAAGTCTTTTAATCCATATAAGCACATGTTTAGAAGTTTGTTGAACAATTATTTATTTAGGACAGCAATCTTAAAATACTAGTTTAAATAGTCAAGTACTCATGCTATGTATGTAGAAAACATAGAAGGAATAATATAATATCGATAATATTTTTCAAATAATTCAGGGTAAAAAAAATGAATCAATCTCCTGTACTCTACCTTACACCTTTAACAAATCTAAAATTTTATTTAAAAATTAGATAGCCAAGAAAATATTAATATAGGTACACTTCTCCATCCTCCAAAAGTCTATACAGATCATGAGGCAGTTGTAGTAATGAAAAAAATATGCTCTCAAGCTACGTGAATCACATATTCCTTCAGGAAAGGGAGACATACCCCAGTTTAGTAGCTGAACATCACACTCTATGTTGGTGATCAATTATTTTTTTATGACTTCACCGTAATAGAAATAATTGCTTCAAAGAAATTATAGTAAAGTATATTGTAGGCTTTCATAATATAGTAATTTGAGAAGGTAGATTCAGCTCTTTACTGAGCGCTCTCCCAGGTTGATGGTACCATCTAAATATGTCTCAAAGACAGCAAACACATTAATTGATACGGTAAGTGAATGTACTCTCATAGAAACATGGAGAGCACAGCATGTTGATATTAAAGACTATTTATTCTGTTCTCCATCTGTGACTATTTTCTTAAATAGACTTTATCTGTATCCACATAAGTAATATATTTAGATTTCACAAAACAAAATGTCTCCTTTTTTGTAAATTTACCCCCTGTGTGCCTTTGAAATAGAATATTAATTATGATGGCTTTGCAACTGAGAGTTTTAAAACTGATGAATCAGAATATGCAATACTTAAAACATAGTTTATTTCAATAACCCTCATTTAAATAACTCAATATTGAAGAACTCTGATGAGAATTCACAGATTATGTTTAGGAAAATTATACATGTCATAGGCTAACAAAGAGAATTTATAGTGAGAATAGGTGAAATCAATGAACTAAGAGAAATAAACACTGTAGTTACTAAATCTCTAGCTAAATTAAAAATAATTAACAAATAAAGTTACAAGGTGTTTGAGATCAAATTATTAATAGAAATGATTGTTAAAAAATCTGTATGATAAAGGGAAGTTTAATGTAATTTAGAGAAAAGAATAACGATTATTATAGAGAAATTTTATCACGGTTTTTTAAACATCTTTTTGTTTTTGTTTGGTTTGTTTTGGTTTTTGGTTTTTGGTTTTTGGTTTGTTTGTTTGTTTGTTTTAGTTGGAACGGGGCTCTGAAATTCTTGGTTCCAAAACATTTTTATCACGCCAAAAGAAACCTATACTCATGAACCAGTCACTGTCTACATTTCCTTACCTCAATCCCTTGACAGCTACTAATCTGCTTTCTGTCTTCATAAATTTACATTTTCTGCATATTGGATATAAATGCAGGCATACAATATGTGGTTTTGATGTTTAGATTCTTTTATTTAGCATAATTTCTTCAGGGTTAATCATGTTGCAGCAGGTAGCAGTATTTCACTCCTCTTTATGGCTGAATAATATTCCATTGCATGGCTATACTACTATTTGTTTATCCATTTATCAGTTGGTCGATAATTGGCTTGTTCTCCCTTTTGGCTATTGTGAATACTATAGCTATGGACATTCTTTTACAAGTAAATGATCAAAAAATTTGCAATTCTTTAAAGCATATGCTAGAAATTGCCGGGTCTTATGGTAATTCTATGTTTCACTTACTGAGAAATGAATCTATTTTATAAAATAGCTGTGATATTTTACATTGCCATTAACAACATATGATGGTTCCTTAACTCCACATCATCACCAACATATCTTATTTTCTGTTGTTTTGTTTTGCATTAAATTATCGACATTGTAGTAGGTCTGAAATGATATCTCATTGTGATTTTGGTGTACATTTCTCTAAAGACTAATGATGCTGAGAATCTTCTCATATGCTTGTTATTCATATACTATCTTTGGAGAAAGGTCTATACAAGCTTTTTGCCCATATGTTGTGTTTATATTGTTGAGTCTTAAGGGTTCTTCATATATTCCAAATATTAGATCCTGATCAGCTTTATGATATGTAAATATTTTCTCTGTAGGTTGTCTTCTCTTTTTCCTGATAGTGTCAATTGACACATAAACATTTTTAACTTTGATGAAGTCCAATTTATCTATTTTCTCTTTTGTTTTTTAATGTTTATTTAATTTTGAGAGAGAGAGAAAAACAGAGCACGAGTGGAGGAGGGGCAGAAAGAGAGGGAAACACAGAATCTGAAGCAGGCTCCAGGTTCTGAGCTGTCAGCACCAGAGACCGACGCGGGGTTTGAACTCACAGACTGTGAGTTCGTGACCTGAGCCCAAGTCAGATGCTTAGCCGACTGAGCCACCCAGGTGCCCCAGCATTTTCTCTTTTGTTGATTGTGTTTTGATGTCATATCTAAAACTCTGTTGACAAATCCAAGGTTGCATAGATTTAACACTGTTTTTTCTAAGTCTTAGTGTTTTACCTGTTATATTTATTTAAGTCATTGCTTCTTTTTAAAATTTTGTATATGATCTGAGAAAACAGTTGAACTTCCTTTTTCTGTAAGCGGATGCCCAGTTATCCCAGCACTAATTATCACAGTCTCTACTTCTCTCATGCAGGAGTATTGGCCCTTTGCCAAAAATAACTGCCCAGAGATATAGGAGTTTGGTTTTGTACCCTTGATTCTATTCCATTTTTCTATATCTCTATCCTTAAGTCAGATCCACACTGTTTCATTACCATAGCTTTGTAGTAACTTTTGGAATCAGCATGTGTAAATCGTTTTTGGAATTTTATCAAGATTTTGTTTGTTTACTGTTTGAGATGAATTTGAGGTTCAGCTTTTCCATTTCTAAAAAAAAAAAAAAAGGTCATTGGATATTGATAAGGATTGCATTAAACCTCAGGATCACTCTGGGTAAAAATACTATCTGACAATATTAAGTTCTCCAACTTCTGAGTATGAGGTACCTTTTCATTTATTAGATTTTCTTTCAGGAAGGTATTATTGTTTTCAGTGTGCAAGTCTTGCAGCTCCTTGGTTAAACCTATTTCTAAATATTTTATTCCTTTCATGGCAATTATAAATGAAACCATTTGCTTAATTTCGGTTACATATTGTTCATTGCTAGTGTATAATATTACAGCTGGTTTGGTTTTGTGTATTCATATCATATCTTTCAAATTTGTTGAATTCATTTATTAGATCGAACAGTTTCTTTCTGTAGACTTTTAGGATTATATCATATAAAATTGGAAGTAATTTTACTTCTTCATTATGGATTTAGATGCCTTTCATTTCCTATTTTTTTGCCTAATCTGGCAAGAACTTCCAGGACTATGTTAAATAGAATCGGTAAGAGTGGACAATCTTGTCTTATTTTTTATCTTAGGAGGTGTATTAATTTCCAAATCTACTAAAATAAACTACCAAAACTGGGTGACTTAAAACAATGGAAATATATTCTAACACAGTTCCAGAGGCTAGAAGTTCAAATCAAGGTGTCAGCAGGGACATGTTCTCTGTCCTACAGAGATGGTTGACAGTAATCCAAGGCATTCATTGGCTTTCATTTGTATAACTTCAATCTATGCCTCTGTTGTTACATGACTGTCTTTTCTCTATATGTGTGTCTTTACATAACATTCTTCTCTCTGTATTTCACTCTGTCTCCTCTCCTCTTCTTATAAGGACACTAGTCATATGAGATCAAGGGTCTATTCTACTCTGCTATGACATCATTTTTCCTTACATCTTAGTTGTAGCTGCAAAGAATCTACTTCCAAATATGGTCACATTTACAGTTACCTGGGTTAATAATTCAACATGTACTTTCCAGGAACATAATGCAAAATACAAAAAAAAGGGAAACTTTCAGTTTTTCATCACTGAGTATGTTACTGGTAAATTTTTTGTAGACGCTTTAGTCTTGAGAAAGTTCTCTTTTATTCTACATTTATTGAATGTTTTCCCTTGAAAATCAGGTGTTAGATTTGTCACATTCTCATTACACTTCAATGGAAGTAATTGTGTGTGTGTGTGTGTGTGTGTGTGTGTGTGTGTGTGTGTGAGTTAATGGGTTAATCTTTTATTGTATGGGTTGTATGTATTGTATGATATATTGCATTATGTTTTTTATGTCATGTAAGTTTTATATGCTGGAATAAATTCCTTTTATTATGGTGTTTAATTATTTTAATATACTGCTAAATCTAAGTTTTATAACTTAATTTTAACTTATAATTATAAGTTTTATAATTAAGTTGAGAAATTTTGTTTCTATATCCATATGGAATACTGGTCTATAATTTTTGTTATTTTTATCTTTGGGTTTCTTTTCAGGGTAAGTCTGGCTTCTTCTACTTATTGGGATAGTTTGACATAGTTTATACTGATATAAATTCTTCTATAAACACTTGAAAAAAAACGGTGCCATTAAACCACCTACACCTGATCTTTACTGGGAATTTTGAATACTGATTCAACATTTTTACTTCTTACAAGTCTGTTTCAATGTCTTTGTTTTTATTCATTTTTTAAATATTTTTTAACGTTTATTTATTTTTGAGACAGAGAGAGACAGAGCATGAATGGGGGGATGGTCAGAGAGAGAGAGGGAGACACAGAATCCGAAACAGGCTCCAGGCTCTGAGCTGTCAGCACAGAGCCCGACGCGGGGCTTGAACTCACGAACCACGAGATCATGACCTGAGCCGAAGTCGGACGCTTAACCAACTGAGCCACCCAGGCGCCCCTCTTTGTTTTTATTCATAAGAAGATATGATAGTGGTTTAATCATAAAATTGAAGAAGAAGGAAATAATATATGGAAGCAAATGAAAATGAACACACAACAGTCCGAAACTTTTGGATACAGCAAAAGTGGTAATAAGAGGGAAGTATATAACAATACAGGCCTACATTAAGAAACAAGCCTCAAATACACAAACTTACACCGAAAGGAGCTAGAAAAGTAACAACAAGTAAAGCCCAAAGCCAGCAGAAGAAGGGAAGTAACAGATTAAAGCAGAAATAAATGATATAGAAACAAATAGAACAGAAGAATGAAACTAAGAGGTGGTTCTTTGAAAGAATTAATAAAATTGATAACCCCCTAGCCAGACTTATCAAAAAGAAAAGAGAAAGGATTTGAATTAACAAAATCACAAATGAAAGAGGAGAGATTACAACCAACACCACAGAAATACAAAGAATTATATGGAATGTCATAACAAATTATGTGGTAAAAGATCAATCTCCTGAAAACTATACAACACTTACAGAAGAAATTGAGGAGCACACAAAGAAATGGAAAAGCATTAAATGCTCATGGATTGGAAGAAAAAAAATATTGTTAAAATATCTATACTACCTAACGCAATCTACACATTGAATGCAATTTCTATCAAAATACTAGCAGTATTTTTCACAGACATAGGGAAAACAATTCTAAAATTTGTACGAATCTATAAAAGACCCCAAATAGACAAAGCAACCTTGAAAAAGCAAAGCAAAGCTGGAGGCATCACAATTCCAAACTTTCAGCTATATTATAAAATTGTAGTCCTCGAGACAGTATGGTACTGGCACAAAAACAGACACTTGATAAATGGAAAAGAATAAAAGACCCAGAAATGGACCCACAACCATATAGTCAACTAATTTTTGCAAAGCAAGAAAGAATATCTGATAGAATAAAGACAATCTATCCAGCAAATGGTGCTGGGAAAACTGGACAGCCACATGCAGAAAAATGAAACTGGACCACTTTCTTACGCCATACACAAAACTAAATTCAAAATGGATGAAAGGCCTAAATGTGAGACAGGAGTCATCAAAATCCTAGAGGAGAACACCAGCAGCAATCTCTTTGACCTCCACCACAGCAACTTCTTACTAGGCAAGTCTCCGGAGGCAAGAAAAACAAAAGCAAAAATAAACTATTGGTTCATCAAGAACTTCATCAAGATAAAATGCTTCTGCACAGCAATGGAAACAGTTAACAAAATTAAAAGGCAGCCTACAGAAGGAGAGAAGATATTTGCGGATGCAATATCTGATAAATGGTTAGTATCCAAAATCCATAAAGAGCTTACCAAACTCCAACACCCCAAAACCAAGTAATTCAGTTAAGAAATGGGCAGAACACATAAATAGACATTTTTCCAAAGAAGACATACAGATGGATAAAAAAAATACATGAAATGATTCTCACCATCACTCATCATCAGAGGAATACAAATCAAAACCACAATGAGATACCACCTCACACCTGTAAGAATGATTAAAATTAAAATACAGGAAACAGCAAATGTTGGTGAGGATGCAAAGAAAGGGGAACCCAGATACACTGTTGGCAGTATGAGAACTAGGGCAGCCACTCTTGAAAACAGTATTGTGGCTCCTCAAAAACTTAAAAATAGAACTGCCCTATGACCCAGGAATTGCACTTCTAGATATTTACCCAAAGGATACAAAAATACTGATTCAAAGTGGCACATGCACCCCAATGTTTATAGCAGTCTTATCAACAATAGCCAAATTATATAAAGAGTCAAAATGTCATATATACATATACATACATACATACATACATACATACATACATACATACCATGGAATATCAGTCATGAAAAAGAATGAAATCTTGCCATCTGCAATGAGATAGATGAAACTAGAGAGTACTATGGTAAGAGAAATGTCAGTCAGAGAAAGACAAACACCACACAATTTCACTCATATGTGAAATTTAAGAAAGACAACAGATGTACATAGGGGAAGGGAAAAAAAGAGGGAGGCAAACTAAGAGAGTCTTAACTGTAGAGCACAACTGAGGTTTCCTGGAGGGAAGGTGGGGAGGGGAGGAGCTAAATGGGTGATGGGTATGAAGGAGGGCACCTGTTGTGATGAGCACCTAGGGTTATATGTAAGTAATGAATCACTAAATTCTACTCCTGAAACCAATATTACACTATATTTTAACCAACTAGAATTTAACATTTTTTTAACGTTTATTTATTTTTTAGACACAGAGAGACAGAGTATGAACGAGGGAGGGGTAGAGAGAGAGGGAGACACAGAATCCGAAGCAGGCTCCAGGCTCTGAGCTGTCAGCATAGAGCCCGACACGGGGCTTGAACTCACGGACCGCGAGATCATGACCTGAGATCATGACCTGAGCCAAAGTCGGACCCAGGCACCCATTAACCAACTAGAATTTAAATAAGTACTTGAAAGAAAACAAAATCTCCCAGCACAGATAGAAAGAAAATAGTTGATCGTTTGTGTCTTCCTACATATTTCTCTTTTCTACATCTTTTCTACATATCTTTTCTACATATTCTTTTCTACATCTAAGTACTTGAAAGAAAACAAAATCTCCCAGCACAGATAGAAAGAAAATAGTTGATCGTTTGTGTCTTTCTATATATTTTTCTTTCTTTTAACATATTTAGTTTGTGGGAGTACAACTGTTCATAGTATTCACTTATAATCCTTTCAGTTTGTGTAAGGTTAGTGATAATGTCCATGTGTTTATTTCTGATTTTAGTAATTTGAGTCTTCGTTTTTCTTAGCAAATCTAGCTAAAGCTGTGTCAGTTGGTTGACCTTTCAGAGAACCAGCTTTTGCTTTCATTGATTATCTCTACTATTCTAGTTCCCTTTTCACTTAGAGTCTTTATTATTTCCTTTTTCCTATTGGCTTCAAAATTAATTTTACCTTTCTTTTTATAGGCCCTTACGGCTAAGTTACTGATTTGAGGGTTTTTTAATTGTTTATTTTTACTTATTTTTTAAGTTTATTTATTTTGAGAGAGAGAGAGAGAGAGATTGAGAGAGAAAGGAGAGAGCAAGAGTGGGGGGGGGGGGCGTTGGTGGGAGGCAGAGAGAGAGAGGGATAGAGAATCCCAAGCAGGCCCTGCTGATAGCACAGAGCCCGATGTGGGGCTAAATCCTACAAAAGTGAGATTGTGATCTGAGCCAAAATCAAGATTCAGACACTTAACCAACTGAGCCACACAGGCGCCTTGAGATGTCAGTGCTTACAGCAATGAATTTCTCTCTACAACTGTTGCTGTGTCCCATAATATTTGGTATGTTTTAGTTATTATTCATTTCATAATTTGTCTTTTTATTTATGCTTTGACACATCGGTTGTTTAAAAATTTAATTTCTATGTACTTGTGAAACTCTCTAGTGTTCCTTCTGTTATAGATTTGTAGTTTCAATCCATCGTGTGTATGTGTGTGTGTGTATCCTAATCTATGGTCTATCCTGGAGAATGTCCTATGTGTAATTTAGAAAAATATGCATCATATCCTCTTGTTAGGTATAACGAGTGTCATGTGTATGTTTGGTAGGACTAGTTAGTTGGCAGAGTTATTCAAGTCCCTTATTTCCTTATTGATCTCAAGTCTAGTTCTATCTGTTATTGACAGTGGGAGGTGAAAGTCTTCAATTATTATTTAAATAGCCCATTTCTGCCTTCAAGTCTGTCAACTTCTAGTGCGCGTGTTTTGGGGCTCCAATGTTAAGTGTGTACATATTTAGAATCGTTATATTTTCTTTATGGATTGGCTCTTTTAGAAATATGTAATATCCTTTTTTTGTCTTTTTAACTACTTCTAGCTTAGCCGGAGTCTACTTTGTCTGATATTGGTACATCCATTGAGATCACTTTTGCTTACCATTCTCATGGAGTATCTTTTCCTGTTCATTCACTTTCTACTCATTAGTGTCTTTGCATCTAAATTAAGTCTCCTATAAACAGCATATAGCTGGATCAAGTTTATTTTTTGGTGTTTTTGTTTGTTTTACCCCATTCGGTCAATTTCTGACTTTTGATTACTTTATTCCATTTCCATTTAAAGCGGTTGCCGATATGGAAGTTCCTAGTTATGGCATTTTGATATTTTTTTTTTCTGTATGTCCTATGTGTTTTTTTCTTTTTTATTATTTATCAGTTCCCTCATTACTTTCTTTTATGCTTAATTGATTTTTAAATTGAATTTGACTTATTCTAATTTCTTTTTCTGTATTTTGCCTGCTTTTCTTAGTTGTCACTTGGGGATTACAATTCACATCTCAAATTTGTAACAAGCCACTTTAATACCACTCAGCTTCAAAAGTATATAAAATCTCTGCTCCCATAGAGTTTCATACTCCCCTGTGTGCCATTGTCAGAAATTACAACTGTATATATTGTGCATATAGTAACATATACTTATAATTTCTATTTTATTCATTTGCCTTTCAAATCATGTAAAAAGAAGTCATAAACCAAAACACAAGTGGCTTTTATATTTATCTATGTAGTTACTTTATCAGAGTCCTTTATTCCTTTGACTTTAAGATCCCATCTTTGTTTTAAGCCCAAATATGAGGTCCATTTGTTGAATATACTGTGTGCACTTAAAAAAAAAAACATTTTTATTGAGAGCAGTGACTCATAAATATCAGTTCAGTAAAAACAGTAGATAATTTTGTTTAGTTATTAGGTATTAATCATTTTGTGCTTTTATTTTGCTGTTCTATTTTTTAAACATTTTATTTATTTTTGAGAGACAGAGAAAGAGCATGAGTGGGGAAGGGCAGAGAGAGAGACGGAGACACAGAATCCGAAGCAGGCTCCAGGCTCTGAAATGTCAGCACAGAGCCAATGTGGGGCTCAAACACACAAACTGTGAGACCATGACCTGAGCAGAAGTCGGAAGCTTAACCGACTGAGACACCCAGGCACCCCTATTCTGCTATTCTATTAATTGCTAACAGAGACATGTTGAAGTCTCTGACAGTGACTATTTCATGGTCAATTTTCCCTTTAGTTTTCTTAATATATTTTAAAATCTGCTATTAACATCTACACAATTCTGATTGTTATGTTTTTCCAACGAACTGAGATTTTATCATTAAATATATACTTTTAATTTCTGGAAATTTTTATTTGCCTTGAATCATAATTTATCTCATATACCATAAAAACTCTGCTTTTTTTATACTTTCTCCTTGCATGGTCAAAATTTTTCCACCTAGTTTCATTCTAAAATATATATTTAACATATATTAAGTGTCTCTCTTTAAACACCATAGATTTAGATTTCATTTTTTTAAATCAATTGTTTAATTTGTTTTCACTGCCATATAATTTTTAATATGTTTGGATTTAGGTCTGCCATTTTAATGTTTATGCTCTGCTTAACTCCTCTATTTTGTGATTCTATGTTCCTCATTTCTTGCCCTCTTTTGGATTAGTTTTTTTTTTTTTTTTTTTTTTGGCTGTTTTTAGAATCACATCTTGAATTATTGGTTAGCATTTAACTATATATCTTCTCACTACTATTTTAGTGGCTGATTTAGGGTTTATAATAAACATTATAAATTTCTCATAATTTCTCTAGTTAGTATTTACCAGTCTATAAAATTTAAAAGTTTCATGCTCTGTAAATCTATTCAATCTCTTCTCCATCTTTCATTCAATAGTTATCATATGTATTAAATCTGCATACATTATATACCTCACAATGTGATGCTTTAGTTTTTTTTGTCTTAAGCAATCATATGTACTTTCAGTAAATAAAAAGAAAATATACTTTAGTGCTCTTTATTTCTTTATTAAGATTCAAGTGTCCATCTCATTTTATTTTCTTGGCACCTTAAAAATTCTCTCTAACATGTGTTGAAAGGAGCTACTCTATGAGAATTCTAGGCATAATTCTCGTATTTCATTCAGTCTCAAAAATGGCAGCAACATTCATATTGTTTTAAATTTAAATCCAAGTTAGTTACCCTATAGTGTATTAACGATTTCAGGACTAGAATTTAGTGATTCATCACTTACATATAACACCCAGTGCTCATCCCAACAAGTGTTCTCTCTAATGTCCATCCCCATTTAGCTCATCCCTCCCACTCAAAACCCCTCCAGCAACCTTCAGTTTGTTCTCTGTATTTAAGAGTCTCTTACAGTTTGTCTCCCTCTCTGTCTTTATCTTTTGCCTCCCTTCCTCTGTGTTCATCTGTTTGTTTCTTAAATTCCAAATATGAGTGAAATCATATGATATTTGTGTTTCTCTGACTGACTTATTTTTAGGGTCTTATGCTTGTAATCTAAGTGTTCTACAATTCAATGCTAATATTTTAATATCTTTTGGCATTTCCCACCAAATGTGAACTGCAACACCAATCAATATTTGTCTTCTTCAAAACATGTGCACAGGTGAACATTCGTATTACTAACAAGAAGGCATTGTATCTGTGTCTGTCTATACTCGCTTGTTAAAGCATTGCCAAAAATTTTAGTTGCAAATGTCAATAAGGTCTTAAATTGACTGTATAAGGCATGTATATTTACAAATATATTTTGTAATATTTATCAGAATCAAAAAAAATTAATTAGTAAATCCTTGATGATCAAATAAAGTAAAATAACAGTGTATGGATATGTATACCTCTATGATTGCTTGGTGTACGTTATTACAGCAAAATTCCCAAATGACAATGATGAACCTGAAGTCAGTAACTTTAAAATTAAACAGAATGAGGTACAAAGGGGAAAAAAAATTAGGGAATGGGGAAGCATATCAGTAGACTCTCTAGAAAATGGAGTGCTGAAAAATGCTTAACCACTGTCTCTCTGTAAAACAACTGTGTATATTTTTGCACAAAGTTTATTATAAATTTTACTGATACAAAGGATATGAGTAATTAAATAACAACCTATATAATATTCTGTATTGTAAATTTCATATAGCCAATTGATTCCATGGAGTGCTTTTGCTGAATTTCGCCAAATTATATCTGTAGCCAACCTATGGTTCTAATTCAACCATGAGTTGACAAATGGAGTCACCTCCCAAAACACTAACCTTCCTGTAATCAAATGTGGTATTTGATTTATTATTCAACTACTTCTAATATCCTACAAATTATATTCATTAAACAAATCTTTTCAGCCTAGCACTAATTATAAAGGTATATAATTTGATTTTTATAATGGCTATGTTTAATATTTGGCTCATAGTATTCCTGCAAATCTAACAGTAAGGTCTTGTGAGCTAGTACAAACTAGCTTAAGCACACCCCTCTATCTAGATCACCTTATGGATTAGAGAAGAAAACAAAAGTTTAGTTTTCAATATCTCTTTATTCTATTATTTGTCACTTCTAATACTTTCAGAATAATTTTCCTGCCTATTTCTATAATTTTCTTTTCCCTCTAAATCCATAAACATGGTGGTAATTAATAACCAATGGCAGAAAACAGGTATGATCTGCAAGAATAGCAATTTTTGTGCATGTGGGAGCCTATAGTATATCAGTCTCTAACTTTATTAAACAGCCAATACAATATTCTTTGTTTGTTTACATATTCCATAGCTGGGTCTTTTAGCTAATTAAATTTAATCTAATTATATTCAATTGAATATTTATTAATGCAAAACACACTATTTGGTTACTGGTGATAAAGCAAGGAAAGGGACACATATGGCCATTGCCTTCATGGTGGGAGTTTCAAGTGGATACAATTATTCTATACACAATAACTAAAACCATGATGATTATAAGGGAGAAAAAGTGCCATGAGGATAGCATTAAATTTTTATCCAGTCAAAAGTGTCAAAAGCTTTAGAAGTGAAACATTAACTGACACATAATATGTCGCCAAATTTGATAAGGTAGTAATTCTGAATAGAGACAACCCCAGACTTGGGAGTGTAAGGTGCTTAAAGTCCTGAGTACCATAATAAGTAAATAACAGCAGTGAAGAGAAGA
Source organism: Panthera leo (assembly GCF_018350215.1). Lineage (NCBI taxonomy): Eukaryota > Metazoa > Chordata > Mammalia > Carnivora > Felidae > Panthera > Panthera leo. The sequence continues at coordinate 178,997,853 of NC_056686.1, forward strand.
AGACTGAGTAGTTCACACTAATAATTCATTCTCCAGGAATCTCACACTCTGCTCTCACCATTCCTCCTGATATGAATAACCTTCCCCACACGCATACACCCACTCAAAATCAATCCTAATTCCTTTCTGTCAACAACACAGTACTTAATTTCCGATTTGCATAAGGCTGTAATCAATGTGAAAAAGTAACTGATTGTGTTGAACCTTGATATAGATTATGGAAATGGAGAAATGATTGGTCCTAAGCAACATAAAAGAGTTGAGGAAACTTAGAAAGAATAATGTTGCCTCTTGCCATATTCTGTGACAATAGTCCTGTCCCATTTCTGTTCTTTGTCTTGATAATGCCTGGGTCCCTAGTTCTAAAGTTAAAGTCTTCTTTAAGGCATGTCTCGTTTACTTGCTCCTTTATTTCACAAAGTCCAAGCTCATTCAAAATTGTCTATAAATGGCAGAATAGGTCACTATGTTCCAATTATTTCCTTCTTTCTTTTCTTTCTTCTTCTTTTTTTTAATCCATTTTTTTTTGTTTTGTTTTGTTTTTTTCAAAAAGGGGCCATGCAGTTGAGTTCTGACATTTGAATGTGGACTGAAATGGCACACAGAACTTCCAGGCCAGTCTTTAACACTGCCCATGATCAGATTCATCCAGGCCTCTGGCCAATGCAGAATATCTGGTGAAAGATTTGATGGCCTAAACGATGGCAGAAGTTTTTGCTAGAAGAAACCTCCGTTCCTATAAATTGAGCAGAGCTCCTCAACAACACATATCGGACTATAATGTGAGTGAGAAGCAAAATTTTGTTGCATCAAAGCAATAATATTGATTTGCTGTTTGTTATAGCAGATAGCATTCTCTGCAAATGCTATTTATATGCTTACCAGGTTTAAAATTATGCAGGAATTATACATACCAAAAAAAAAATATATATATATATATGCATACATATATCTGTTTTATTCCTTCAATTCAGAGATGTTAGTGTGTGTATATATATATATATATATATATATATATATACACACATATATAGTATATATATATATATATATATATACACACACAAGGATACAAAGAAATATTCTCATTTACTTGCAAATAAGTTATTAATTATCATTTATTGTTAAAATTATTTTAATTGTGAGCATGTGTTATCTTTTTAATCTTATGTGTTATTTTATTTATGCACCAAAATACAAATTTAAAACAATTACACAGCATAAAGTAACAAAAACATAATGAATATCTCAATGGATAAATGGACAAATAACTTGTAAAGGTGTCATAAAATTAGATATTCCAGGAGCCAATAATATAAAAATCTGATAATTTTCACTTCCTATCATTGCCAGACTGGCAATGTCCAGCACTAGTCATATGAGTGTTCGTACATATTTTCAAATTATTTTGGCCCTATGTACCAAATTTTTAAGTCACAATATTATTTGACTCATAAATTCTGCACTTATAAACTTATTTTAAAATAATCACATGTGTGAAATGTCTATAAGGTTGATCTCAATGAAAAATAGCAATTTTAAGTGTTTTATAATTATGACATATTAATTGCCATGATGTACATAAGTCTAACATATTTTTAAATAAAAAAGCAAGTGAGGATTTAGTGTATGCAATAAGACATATGTTATCAAAATGAAAACAATGTTTACCTTTTAAAAAAATGTATTTATTTACTTTGAAAGAGAGGGAGAGAGCACGAACAGAAGAGCAGAGAGAGGGAAAGAGAGACTCTCAAGCAGGCTCCACACCATCGGCACAGAACCCCACATGAAGCTCAAAGACCTGAACTGAAATCACGACCCGAGTCGAAATCAAGAGTTGGATGCTTAACCAACCTAGCCACCCAGACACCCACAATGTTTAGTTTTTTGAAATGTTATTACAAGTGATCTCTATTTTCTTGAATACATACTTCTGTATTCACATTTGTTAGATATTTATGTTATAACCTACAAATCCAACCTGAGAATTGTAGTTATTTTTAAGGGGAAAAGGGAGGAGCCCAAATTATGCACAAATTAGTATTATTACATACACTGAAGTATTTTGTCCCATGGAAAAATAAAATCACATATCGATTAAGTAAGCAAAACTAAAGATATCACTACCTGCCTATTTTAGAGAATTAGTATTTATTAATTTATCCTTTTAGTTCCATACTGAAAAAAAATTGATCTACTTGTTAAATATATACAAAAATATTTTCCAGTCCAGATTTTTATTTTTGTATTATTTCATGTAATATGCCTAAATTTTACTTTTTTTGTTTAATTTTTTTAATGTTTATTCATTTTTGAGAGACAGAGACAGACAGAGTGTGAGTGGGGGAGGGGCAGAGAGAGAGAGGGAGGCAGAATCCCAAGCAGGCTCCAGGCTCTGAGCTGTCAGCACAGAGCCTAACACAGGGCCTGAACCCACAAACCATGAGATCATGACCTGAGTGGAAGTTGGATGCTTACTGGACTGAGCCACCTGGGTGGCCCTCCTAATTTTTACTTTAATTACAATATAGATTTTCATAATATTTATGATCATGAAAATAATACCTCTCTACAAAGTTATTAAGCAGAATATCGTCTTTTTTTTTTTTTTGTATTGCAAATGACCAGTTTTCCATGGGCAGAGCAAAATAGAATCTTAGATTTATTAGGTTCCTGGAATCTATTGTTTAAAAAAAAACAACAATCTATATTAAATTACAACTTAATCATGAATCAAGAAGAGAATTGCATGAAAGTATTCAAATAAAATCAACATTATATTGATCATGACTAGTTTGTTATAGAAATTATAATATAAGATTTGGGATATAGTTATTATACATTATAGCAAGTGAGCACTCAATTTCACACAGTACCCGGAAAGAGAAACTGTTATCATTGCCTCATTTATAACTAATGTACATAGATGTACATGAAATCAAGTAGAATTACTCTATAAGAAATGAACAAGATTTAAACTTTTATTTTTTAATTTTTTTCAATGTTTATTAATTTTTGAGAGACAGAGAGAGACAGCATGAGCAGGGAAGAGGCCGAGAGAGAGGGAGACACAGAATCCAAAGCAGCTCCAGATCTGAGCTGTCAGCAAAGAGACCCACACGGGGCTTGAACTCATGAACCATGAGATCATGACCTGAGCCAAAGTCGGACACTTAACCAACTGAGCCACCCAGACGCCCCTTAAATTTTTATTTTTACCTGCATAAAATATTTTCCTTGGTATAGCGATCAACTAAAGGAAAGTATTTTTCTTTTTTTAATTTTTTTTTAAATTTTTATTTATTTTTGAGACAGAGAAAGAGCATGAATGGGAGAGGGTCAGAGAGAGGGAGACAAAGAATCTGAAGCAGGCTCCAGGCTCTGAGCTGTCAGCACAGAGCCTGATGCAGGGCTCGAACTCACGGACTGTGAGATCATAACCTGAGCTGAAGTTGGATGCTTAACCGACTGAGCCACCCAGGCGCCCCAAGGAAAGTATTTTTCAATGAAATATTTATTTCAAAAATTGGTTATAGAATACTAATAAAATCATGTGAAATCGCGATATTGTAGAGAGCCAACGGAGAGTTTCATATTCACTAGTTGAAAGGGTCTGTTACAACTTATTTAAGTCTTCCTTTTATTTTTTTTCAATGTCTATGTTTTCCCTTCGATATATCCCAGAAAACCTACCTTATAATATTTAGAGAGTAAAATTTTAAGATGACATACCCCTTACATAATTTGTTATGTATTAATATTTAAAAGTGGACCAATTTTTTAATTTCCCCACTGAAAATTGTGGGTACAACTTTAAATCTGAATACTATATAACTATCATACAAAAATTCCATTGCTTTCTGATACAAAGAAAGACGCAAAATATTTCAAAAATATTAACATTTTTTTATCCCAACAGAACTACTGAAAATACTAGTTCATTTAACTAAATGAATATATAAATAACTTTCCCATCAACAATTGTGATGCCTAGTCCAAAGCACTTTATAACTAGTCTGACAATTGTATTTTCCAAAGTAGTAATGTAATATAATATCTCTAATTTTAAGGTTCTTGAGCGCAGGCAGAACCATCTCTCCAAACTCTTTATACAAAGTGTCAAAAACTCTCAAAATTTGGGAGCAAGTCATACTTGGAAACTTGAGTTCTCTAGTCAGGACTTGGGAAATTTACTTGGCAAGTTCTTTGGACAAACCAAGGGATAATAAGCTTGATGTGTTGCAGCCTTACCCTTATATCTATTGGTGGCCTGCTGGGCACACATTTTAATAATAATAATAATAATAATAATAATAATAATAATAAATTGATATTTATTGATATTAAATATAAAAAGTAAATAGTAAATAATATCAAGAGTAAATCTTCACCTCTATAGCACACGTGGCATTAACTAAGATGAAACATTAAAGTAACAACAACCTTCTCGTACAAGACAGAAAACCTACAGTGAAGAAATCTTATGCAATGTTCAATAGAAAAATTAAAGAAAAAAATACACACACACACACACATACCAGGGAAAAATTGCAAATTAGGTAATGAGAGATTTTATCCATACAGTATTAGATTCTGGGAAAGTAAAATTTTCTGAGTGAATATTTTCTATGGTGGCGTAAAATGCGTTATTATGAAACAACATTATGTTTACCTTTCTATCTTATGGAACACAAACTTTTCTCTCTCTCTTTTTTTTTTTCATCATAATTCAAACAAACATTGCGATCTGAGTGAAGTGATTCTCCTAGTAAATGTCATCACAGAGGAGAAATTAAAAGTATGGACTCTGAAGCCAGCCAATTCTGCTTAAATTCTAGCTCCACCATTCACTTCCTTTATACGATCTCTGGAAAGTCAAGTAACATCTTACATACTTCAATTTTCTCTTTTGTGAGATTGGGCAATAATTCTAACTACCTGTTGGCATTATGATGAGCATTACATGAGGCAATATTTATGAAAGGTTTAGAACAGAGCCCAAACCATAGTTAGGGTTCAGATTTATGTAAATTGTATTCTTAACACTGAGGGCAGGATTTCATATACATATATGCTTATGTGTGTTCCAAATACACATTAAAATTAGCCCTGCTATTCAAAAATCAAAGTGTATCTGGCTAGTTAGCCCTTTTTGTTTTTATTTTTCTCTGAAAGTGCAGTATCAGGAGAATTTAGTATTCAGAGCCTGAAACATGTTTATGTATACATCTTCTAGTCACCTTCTATATTTCCATTACCACAAAGAATGTAATGAAAAAATTATATTATGAGATAAGCTAAAATCATTGCAATCTTAAAGTAGCACAGGAAAATTAGTCACATCCCTGCTTTGCCACATTGATGGAAGGAAAGATCAAAATGATTATATAGCTATTTTGAATATCATGTATAACTACTATACATGCACATGTCCATTATACATAAAACACAGTATATATACATGTATGATATATCCATTAAATATGAGGTTTTGTCAATATTATTTAAATTATCCGCTACCAAACCACTTACATTACCTTATATACTTCCTTGATCCAGGTGGAAGGAACTCTGTGATAGTAGCTCACATTTGAAGTTCAACTGCTAATCCTCTAATTCTTGCTAAATCTTACTGGCATTCTCACTGAAATAAGGGGAATTGAATACTGCTTCTGCTTTGGAGATCCAAAGTCTGGCCTTGAACTATTAGAACTACTTATGGGCCTTCTGTATGATAGGATATACAGATATCTATTAATTTTAGTCCTTTTGCACAATATTTTACAAAATCAGACTCAAGGGCTACATAATTCTTTGGGTTTGATTTTCAGATCAGAAATTTGACAATGTCTCCAAGCTTTTGTATAACACATAGTTAAAAGTGTCTAAAAATTCTAAAATTGATGTATAATGCTGGATTAATTCTACACAATATATTTCTGTGTATCTTATTGTATAGATGCGAGAGCTCCCTAGATTGGTATGTATGTTCTCTACTGATGTCTTTATACTTCCTACTCTAGCAGAACAAGGCAACACACACGAAGTTATGGTAGTAAAGTTGTAACCTAATTATATATGTTATTATTTACAAATTAACCCTATAGCTTTCAAAATAGGAAGGACACATGTTATAATTTCCACTTACATAGGAATAAACCTACACTCATATATTCACAGATTTGTAAATATCACAATTCTTAGGTACAGAGTTGGAATGCAAAAGAATTGTCTTGGTAACGATTTACATAAATTTCCATTCTATATCTATCAGTCAGGGCTCCATGTAAAAAACAAACATTCCTTTAACTATTTTAAGACGTTAAAGGTTTTATTTATTTATAAGTGAAAGATGATGAAAGCCTCTTGAGCACGAAAGTCATCCTTACCATGAGGATAAGGATTTCGTTTCTCCCTCTCTCTCTCTCTCTCCTCACCTTTACAGAACATGGAATAGTCCTTGGCATATAGGAAGTAATTACCAAATATTTGTTAAATGAATAAATGTGTAGCTATATGAGAGCTGATAGTATCTGTTAATTGTGGAGCACCTGCTTAGTGTCAATACTGTGCTAGTTGCTTTATGGACATTTTCTGATTTCACAGTCACAATAAACGTTTGAGGTAGTTACTATTAAACATTTATGGATGATCAAACCAAAGCACAGATAATTTAAATGATTCTAAGACAACATTGTTAGAAATTTAAGGTTAAATGAAGCCAAAAATCTTTATGTTGTTTCTTTCTGACTCCAAATTAGCTTGATTTTTTTTTTTTTACCAGTAGACTTTACTTTATAGGGTAGTTTTAGGTTTACAGAAAAATTAAGTGGGTAGTAAAGAAAGTTTCCACATAGTTTCTCAGCATTCCCTCTCCTAGTCTCCTATTACTACCATTTTGCATTGGTGTGATACATTTGTTTGAATAAGCAAGCCAATATTTATACATTATTAACTAAGGCCCATTGTTTACATCAGGGTTCACTCTTTGTGTTGTACAATCTATGGGTTTGGACAAATGTAGAAGGCACGCGTGCACTATTAAGTATCATACAGAATAGTTCCACTGCCCTAAGATGTTCCTGTGCTGAACCTATTCATCCTACTTCCCTGTATCCTCAAATCTCTGGCAACCAATTGTGCTTTTCCTGTCTCCACAGGTAAATTAACTTTTTCCAGCAATTCAGTTACTACCTTTTATTTTCTTAAATTCAGAAGTAACCATTGAAGGAAATGTTACGTCATAACTTGTGATGTCTAGAAAATACTAAAAATACTTAAAAATTTTTTTTAAATGTTTATATTTATTTTTGAGACAGAGAGAGACAGAGCATGAGCAGGGGAGGGGCAGAGAGAGACACAGAATTAGAAGCAGGCTCCAGGCTCTGAGCTGTCAGCACAGAGCCCGACGCGGGGCTCGAACCCACACACTGGGGGATCATGACCCGAGTCGAAGTCGAACGCTCAACCAACTGAGCCATGCAGGCGCCCCTAAAAATACTTTTTCCATATGGGGCCCAAGTTTTCAAAGTTAATGGTAAAGATGAATCAGGTAATGTAAACACATATGAATTCTCTTAAAACATGGTATGAAAAATCTTAGGAAGTATATCATGAGTAAAAATGTTAATTAATTCTGAGATCATTATCATTCATGATTCCTAGTAGACTGGGAGATAAATATTCCACAATAAAGAATGTACAATATGGCAACTGTGTAACTGTAAAGGCTTAATGGGATCATAATTTATATAAACCAGAAAGAAAGAAGGCATAAGTATTGGAACAAATTGAATATTTCTATTAAGAAATAGCTAGCATGTGATCTGAATGACTTTAAGCTTATTTTGGGGTTGTATAATTTGTGTAAAACAGAATAATTCATGAAACTAAAATTAAGGAAAAATTATCCACCAGAGAAAGTAGTAAAATAATAAAAAGTAAATTAACCCAGCATAGTCAATATATGCTGTGTTCTCTATCAGCAAGAACATAAAATCGGGGGCATTTTAAAAGTAATGTACTTTTTAAAAAAAATTCCACAGTTTTGCATGACAACATATTGTGTTATGCTGCAATAAAGTGTACATCCTAATGTTTATAACTCTTTAGGGTAAGATATAAAAATACTTTATTCTCGGCAATTTAAAATGACCATATTCTGTAAGTGTTATGTTTGTAAATGGACAATAATCCTTAAATAAAACACTAAAATATTTAAGTGTATAATAAACCTACACCCCTATTTGCTAGTATTCACTTGCTCCTCAACTACAGCATCTAAGTTAAAAATATTTTCGATATTAGTTACGCAAGAGTTGTTTACTCTGTTAAACAAAATTTAAAGAAATCATATTTGAGAGATTCTAAATCTCTTCTTCAGTAATAATAATGTGGACAATATCATAGCAGTGTGCAGTTGTTATAATTTAGCCATCTTTTCTCAGTAAACACTGTTCTACAAAGATTATCCCATATAACTTTATAGTAAAATCAAAATCCCTATTATACCCCAAATGCAAATACAGTTTAAAGAATCTTCCAATGAAACTATCGACAGATGTATAAATGCATGACTTAATAGTTTTCACATAAGTAAAGCATTATCCCCTGGGAACACGAAAAGCTAGTATGGAATGAGATCTGTAAGATTGGATTCATTGCCTGAAGTGCTGGTGGAAAATCAAACTGTTACATCCACAGATTTCTTTATCTCTATCATCCAATACATTTTAGAATTTCTTTAGTGCTTTAGAGGCATTACCTATCCATTACACTCAATACCTTAAGTGTTTATCCCTTTTTACACAACTAAAAGAAAGGGCAAGCTGGCACTGTAAGTCAGCATAAGGCCAAGCTAGGAGCAGCTCATGTCGATGATACACTTTAGATGACTAGACTTGGTTTTGTCTAAAATGATGTCCACAAGAGGGTTATCGATGGAGGGTAAGGGAAAGTGCCAGGCAGTAGAGGTGGGAGAAACTCCGAACTGAGTCATTGGAAATGATATATCATTTCTCAGTAACATCTTATTATGCCTCTGCTCTGTGATCACTGAAAACAGTTGGAAATTGGTAGGTAGGCATAAGAGTTTATCAAGACATGAAATTCAGTTTAATGTACATTGTGGAATGACCCGCACCTAGGCTTTGATACTTAACAAAATATAAATTGGCTCACAATCATTATCATTCTGTTGTAGGATCTTAATTTTCTGAACAGCTATTTACCTTGACATCATGGTTCCTAATCATTTCTTTGAGACTCCAAAGAGAGATGATACATTTTGGAAAAATTATTTTGGATGTACCCCCACATTTTGTATAGTCACATCTCTTACATTTATGTCCACCAAGCTTAGGAACAGGCTTAATGTACAGGAGTTTTTCCAAAAAATCCAATTTGTAGGATGAAATCTCTGTCCACCCTCCTCTCTTGTGTTAGAATGGATCAGACATAACAAGCAAAACAGGTATAACATTAATTTTATTCTTTCCCATATTCTATTTCTTTTACATTTTGCCTGTGTCTTAGCCTGTGCCTAAATACCTGCTTTAAAGGTTGAGAATACTTGCTCTAAAGTTGTACTATTTACATAAAATTACGGTTCCATCGTTTAAGACATGGTTAACTGAGCCCCATAGCAGGCTCTGCTCTGTCAGCTGCTTGGGATTCTCTCCCCACTGACCATGCCCCTCCCCTGCTCATATGTGCTCTCTGTCCAAGTAAAGAAATAAATATACAAGTAGATAAATAAAACATGTAGTAAGCCCTCAATAAGTATTATCTAATATTATTAGTATTATTATAATTTTAATTAATTTAACCTTATTAAATCAGTATTTTCCCTATTTCATTTGTTGAGATTTTGATAAATTTTTACAAATTAACCAAATTTCAGTTTGGAAAATGAAAGAAATAGTTGCTAGTTATACTTCTAATCTACTACTTTACCATGAATAGACCATTTTAGCCTCTCTACTTTATTATCCTGAAAATATATAAACATAAACTATGTTTTTCATAAATCCTTCTAGGCCTAAAATTCTACCAGTCAAAGAAATTTATTTGAGTTACAACTGACGAGAGGTTGGACTATCTCCAGGTAAATTTTCTATTCTGAAATAATCTACATGTTGACTACCTCATTTGCATCATAAAATACTTTCCTACTGATTTGCAAAATCTTTTCAATGTTTTAATATAATATGGATGAAATTGTTTTAAAGGCATTTTATGTATTCATTTATTTATTTGGAGAGAAAGAAAGTGAGTATGAGCAGGGGAGGGGGAGAGAGTGAAGGAGAGAGAAAATCCCAAGCTGGCCGTGCACTGCCAGCACAGAGCCGGACCTGGGGCTCATTCCGCATGAACCAAACCATGAGATCATGGCCTGAGCCAAAATCAAGAGTTGGATGCTCAACTGACTGAGCCACTCAGGTTCCATTTTCTTGGTTATTAACCTTTCTATAGATATATTCAAGACTATAATCTTGGTTACTATGGCCTCCTAAAATATCTTTGGAATTCAACTTCTAAATTATGTTAAAAACACAATTTATTAGTGATATGATTTTCTTGGGACATTTTTTTCATTTGAAGAGATTATAAGAAATAGCTGATAAATAAACTGGGTAATCAAGCGTTAAGAAATTGTCTAAAAATAAAGTGTGCTGACAGGTAATACCGAGTGTGTGTGTGTGTGTGTGTGTGTGCACGTGCGCGCGTGCGTGTGTGCATGTGTGTAGTTTATACATTACTCTAAAAGCAATTCCTGAAGATTATTCAAGAAAAAAGGGTAGGACATGATTAATTTCAGTGACAATTTTGAACTGTTAAGAAAGCAAGCATGAAACCAACTACCCAAATGAGGGAATAAATCTTACTTCTTATTTGTTATCTATATTGTGAAGCGCAGTATGAACTCACGAAATGAGTAAAATATGATAAAAAATTAGTTTTACAATGACGATTTTGTGGGCCTATTTCCACAGGGGAAAATAAAATTATTTAATATATGTGATTGATTAATTTATATACACACACACACACACACACACACACACACACACATTTTTTTTAGGGTGCCTGGATGGCTCAGTGGGTTAAGCATCTGACTCCTGATCTCAGCTCAGGTCATGATCTCATGGTTTGTGAGTTCAAGCCCTGCATCAGACTCTGTGCTATGCTGCCAGTGCAGAGCCTGCTTGAGAATCTCTCTCTATCCCCCTCTCTCTGCCCCTCCCCAGCTTGCTCTCTCTTAAAATAATAAATAAACTTTAACAAATTAATCATTTAAGAAATATATATATATATATATATATATATATATATATATATATATATATAATATATATGATATGCATTATCTATGTATCTACCCCATGTGGGGAACCTGTTTATTCCATATTTGTAGTAAAAACTTTTGGAGAGAGATGTTCCTTCATGGGTCTCTCATGCTCCTACACATTTTACCTGGTAACTCTTTTTACCTGGCATACATCTCAGGTCTAGATTTCCAGCTAGTAATCTTTAGGAACATTTGAAGGTAACATTTGTCTCTGCAGCAAAGAACATGCTTGCTCCTGAGTGGTGGGTCCACAAAGCTCAATGTTTCTCAGCTGCAAAACAAACCCTACTTTCCATTTGAGCCGATACCGCTTCATCTGTGTGGGACTTTTGGGTGACCAAATTGATGCAAGCATGTGGATTTACCTGTTACTTGCTGTGCTGTGAATGTTAACAATCTTTTTGCTCTGAACCGAGTCTTTCTCTTCCAGCATAATCTATAAAACATTAATAGGTTAACTTAATGGTTTGTAACTAGGCTAAAATCTAATCCAAGACTTGATACATGTGACACTTTGAGGATTTATTTGCCTGTAAAACTTCAGAAGTATTATTTGACTATTTAACACTGTTATCTATGATACCATGTTTGGCTCAATTTATGGCTTTTATTTAATTTATTTTAAAAACACAATGAATACTAACAAATCAGTACAGGATTATAACAATTATTATGTAGCTTTAGAGTAACGCATGTTTTATTAATTCTAAATCAGTGTCTGTCTTTTTATGATGAATTTGAGGAGACTAGTGAGTGAAGGTTAAAAGTCCATTTTATGATAAGGGCATTCTCCACATGATGCCTAATGATAAAGATGTAAATATTACTTTATTTGTACTTTTAGCCTCAGGCTCTGTTTTTATGGTGGCGAGTTATCTAGTCTATTTAATAAAATAAATTAATCTGTCCTGTATCTTGTTTTATTAGCCCTACGCTGAGAGTTTTAAAACCGTGTCAGGATTAATAAAACTCTTTTAAAGGTAAGAGCACAAGACATATCAAGACATTAAAAAGAAAGCAAAATTAACTATATCTACATTAGGAACATTGCATTTTTCAGGACAATTTAAAACATTTACTCTACTATCCAGGTGTTTTGCTTCCCAAATTTCAAGAATCAGTTGCTCCAAGGCTAAAATTCTTGAAATTTAAGAGGAACGTTCTGCTGAAGGACAGGAGACTGATCTAATTTGTTTCTGAAGCCTATTGTTATTGGATGATGAAAGATGGGTCCAGCTACTACAATAGATTCTGATAGGGTGAAAAGATGTTCTCTACATAACTTTGTCTCTCCAGTGGTTTGTTTCTATTTCTCCAAGCAAGGAAAGGATAATCTAGATAGCAATTGCACACTATATAAATCTCTTTCTCGCAAATACAATTGATATTGATTTGTTTGGAGAAAACATTTTAATTCCATTTTGAGCAACACACGATCTCCTTCCAATATCATGTTATATTATCATGTTGTTTTGTATCCAGTTATTTTGCTTCTCAGAGTGTCCTATTAAAATCCTTTCTGATCATGAAAATATGCATTGGTAACATTCAAAAGTCTATTTAGAGACTCATCAATCATGGTATTGAATACTAATACGTTTATCATATTCCCCTGTGAAGTGCCATTTTCAAGCATAAATTCATTAAAAATATTAGCTTAAATCTCATTTTGCAGAAGAATGTCAAACCATTTGGTAATTAAGGACCACTTGAAAAAAAAAAAAAACAACTAAATAAGCACAAAGTGCCTCGGGCTGATGAAGGTACATAAGCGCGATGACATGAAAAGAAAGAGCTAAAAGCATTTATCTATGACAGGAATTTGAAGCTACCTGGAGAGTGGGCTTCTATTAACTTAAGAAACAAATCAGTAAAGATGTTAGGCTGCGTACAAAAAAAGGCTGTTTTTTTTAAATTAAGATGTTTATGGTTCACAATATTGTAATACTGACTAATACATTTGCCTCCTCTCCAAACTGTATTTATCCAATTTTTCATTCATATAACTTTTAATCATTCTAAATGAAAAATAATATGTACACCCTTGTGCGTTAGGGCCTGTTTGTCTCTAGCTGCTTTCAGAATACTCTTTATCTTTGTATTTTGCCAGTTTCACTATTATATGTCATAGAGAAGGCCTGTTCCTGTTAACGTCTGGAGGGAGTTCTCTGTGCCTCCTGGATTTAAATGTCTGCTTCCTCCCCCAGTTGGGGAAGTTCTAAGCTATAATTCGTTCAAGTAAACCTTCTGCCCCTTTCTCTCTCTTCGTTTCCTTTTTCTGGAACTCCTAAAACCAAGAGCATATTGTATACACTCTATGTTAGCCAACTTGACAATAAATTATATTAAAAATAAATAAATAAACAACCAAATAAATAAAAGTAAAGTGTACAAAGGGACATAGTCTCTAATTTTGAAAAATATATATAAATTACTTTTTTATCTATAATGAGGATATTTTTGGATATATATATATTTTTTTTTTGGCTGCTTAGGGTATATTCAATTTCCCTCTAGCATCAGTATCTAACATTTTCTTCAAGGGATCATCACTTCTACATGTCCAGTAATGTGTGTGCTTTAGATAGAATGTATTACATGCCTAACTCCAGACATGATGTGGCTATTGCTTCTGGCTATGAACATGTTACTCTACTTGGTTATTCCCATCAGAGTAATATGAAAGAGGGATGTGCCATAGGAATTAGACTTTGTAGATTCATCACAAGCCAGTTATATTCCCAGGTTTTCTATTTTTTTTCTATTCATTCATTCATTCATTCATTCATTAATTCATTCATTTATTGAGCTCTATGCCCAATTCGGGGCTTAAACTCACAACCCCAAGATCAAGAGTCACATGCTCTGTTGACTGAGCCTCTTGTTGTTTTTTAAAAGAATTCAATAAGTGACTATCTTATGTGGGAAAGCAAATAAATGAGACAAAATGAAAGAGAGATAGAAGACTCATATTACCAGAATTCAAGACCTAAAAGAATGGGTTATTAACATGGTATAGTATTAGTGATTGGATAGGCCTGGATTGTACATTGTTAACCTATAAAGTGTCACATATATGATCAATTTATTTAATACAAATATACCAGGAAACTCAATGGAATAAATACATTTTAGTCAGGTAACAGTAATGGAGCAATTGAATATCATATATAATCAAATGAACCTTAAAGTTATACATTGTGCTCCATTAAAAAATTAACTCAAAGTGGATCATAGAACAAAATGCAAAACCTCAAATATAAGCATTCTACAAGAAAACACTGAAGAGATTTATTGTGAATTTGAGTTAGGCAAATGATTTTGATATGACACAAAAGTGTAATCCATTAAAATATTTATAAATTGGACTTCATCGAAATAAAAACTTCTACCTTTCCAAAATCCCTAGAAAGAAATTAAAGAAAAAATCATAAAAAAATCCATTTTCAAAATGCTTGCCAGATAAAGTATATATATCCAGAATATGTAAAAACTCTCAAAACTTGACAGTGATATTTTTGAATTGGTAGATGATTTTCATAGATATTTGATCAAAGATAATATATAAATGGGGCATACACAAATAAAAATGCTCACCATCATTTGTAAATAAAGAAATTAAAACCACAGTGAGATATCACAACATACAGAATAACTGGAAAGGAAAATAGAAGGCAATGTGACAATACCAATTAAAGAACAACATGAACTCTCATACACTGATTCTGTGAATGAAAAATGTCATAGCTTCTTTAGAAACAATTTGGTAGTCTCCTACAAATTTAAATATGCCCTAAATGTATGACCCAGAAGTTTCAAATGGCTTGGATATTTCATATAAATGAAAACATATATTCACATAAACATCAGTCCATGAATATCAGCTATATGCCTGCAACCTGTAAATATACAGAGAAACAGTAGTCCATCCATATATGGGATAATATTCAGATATATATGTGTGTGTGTGTGTGTGTGTGTGTGTGTGTGTGTGTGTGTGTGTATATATATATATATATATATATATATATATATTTATTACAATCAAATGGTTGCTACCAAATGCATTATGCTATTCAAAGAAGCAGGATCAAAAAGATTATGCTCCATGGTTCTATTTATATACATTTGGAACAGGCAAAACTATAGAGACAGAAAACAGATCACTAATTGCAAGGGAACAGAGTTGAAGAGTGTTTGAATGCAGAGGTCATAAGGGAACTTTTTTGGTTTATAGAAATAATCTAAGCAATGGTTGTGGTTGCAACATGACTGCATTTTTTTTTGTTAAAATGCATTGAACTACACACTAAAAATTTGACATTTACTCTATGTAAATTAGAATACAATAAACCTGACTTTTTAAAAAGGGCATTCTCTGGAACACACAATGAATAGGAGATCATTGTCTCACAAGATCTCAGAGTTTAGGGCAGAGACACATTGCTATAAACAGACTATTGAACTAAAATGTGGTAAATGCCACCATAAAAATATAAGAGCTATTTAGAAGAGGGAGCAATTAAATTTGCTTGGAGAAACAAGGCAAAAACCTTTAAAAGAGGAAAGGGGACTTAGATTTTTTTTTCCAAGAGGAGGAAATAAAAGAAAGTAGCATTGATAGAGGGAATATAATTTACTAAGACAGCAAACCTCAAGAATAGGTTTAAATAATATGGAAACATTCAGAGTAAATTGTGCATGACCAGTAGTAGCAGCGGAGATGGTTGAGAATAGATACTTGATCATCAAATTTCAAGACACATCTTTGATTCTAACTTTACCTTGCACCTGCCTACCGTTGCTCACTATCCTTCACAGATAATGTTCTTCCATAAGCTCACAGAAACTCCTTCTTGATCAAGGTGTTTTTACGTTCCTATATTTGAAGGGCTGTGTCCTCTAAACTCTGCAAAGCTAGATCATGTTCCTATATTTGAAGGGCTGTGTCCTCTAAACTCTGCAAAGCTAGATCATTCTCATCTCCTGTGTCTCAGCCAAAATATCCCTTCCTCAGAGACATTCCTTTGTATGGAGGCAAGACCACACAGCTCTGCTATTCTCTATTTAGCCACTCATTTAACTCCTTTCATATTTGCCATATTATGCAATATCTCATTTGTTTACTTACAGTTTTTGTTTTGTATCCCTCACTAAAATGTACATGAAGACATTAAGCATGATGGTTTTGCTCACTGTTTTGTTCCCAACGACGTGAATATAAAGTGGCTGGATTTCATTAACTGCAATAAATATTTAACAAGTAAAGAAGGAGAGGGTAGGAAGTGAGGAAGGGAAGAAGAATAGAAAGAAAAAACAGAGGCAGGAAGAAGGAAAGAAAAGACAGACAGAACTGAGGTAGGGCAGCCCCGGGTTTGAATTTTGCTACTAATTACCTGTTAACTCAGTTGAAACAATCCTGTCGCTCATCCATATAATAGAAATAATAATACACCTACTTAATTTTATTGCAAGTATTAAATGAACGAATATATGCAAACAACTTTCCATACTGTTCTTTCGATAATTAACACTGAAAACTATTTTATTAAAAGGAAAATTGTATTATGAGCAAAAATTATTTGGCAGTGTAACTTGCCAGCTAAGTACACGGCCCCTGGAGTCAGGCTGTCTGGGTACAAATACAACTTCTCTCATTTAATCTCTATGTGATTGATGGCTAGTGTCCCTGCATTCATGGAATTTATACCTAGTAAGGAGAGAAAAATTATAAACATATAAATCACTAACCAATCAAATAATATAGTCGCAGTGGGAAATTCCTCCAGTAAATAAAATTATGTCACTGTGGGGACTTTCTTGTTCCAGAAAAATTGTGGATTAGGCAGTTCTCAAATAATTCTCGTTAGACGTAATTAGAAATAAAGCTAAATTAAAAAATAAAGAAAGAAGAATAAGAAATTTGGCTTCCTTCCCAAGAAATGAAAAAAAAAAAAAGAAAATACCCAAATATATATTTAAAAAACCCAAAGGGGAGGTGCACAAATAAGCAGAGAAGTAGACAGATAAACTGATATGGTCCTAGGGAGATTATCACATCAAAGTTTGGGATCTAATGTCCTCCAAGATGGTATGAAAAGTCTCTCTTCCTTAGCACTAGATGAGTTTGAAATGAAACTCATTTGTAATGTCAGAGTCTTGCAACCCCATTGTAAGTGATTCTACAGCCTAGGTCTGTACCTCTGATCTAGGTCTTTTTTTCTAAAGCTTTAGGAAGGGGCTCTTCCAAAATCCAGAAGGCTCAAGTGGTGGGGAATTAGCAGTCCCTGGGATCAGCCTCAATCAACAGAGACTATGTATGTGTGTATATATATATATATATATATATATATATATATATATGTGTGTGTGTGTGTGTGTATATATGTATACACAACAGAGACTATGTATGTGTATATATATATACACATACATAGTCTCTATCATATATGTATGTATATATACACATATATAGTCAAAGACTCTAAAGAACTTGCTCACTGTGGGTGATGGTGTGCCCTGAATTCAGCTGCAGAGAATAGCTGTATTTCTGATTTCACTGTGTCCAGTGGGGAAGTCTTTTTTGAACTAATAAAAATTTAGGTTGTGTTATGCCCCCAAAGTGTTTCTTATTCTTGCAGAGATATGTGCCATCTTATCTGAGCAATTTCCTGGAAAATGAAAGCTAGAAGCTAGGTGAAGAATGTAAAATGTTAAGTCTGGATTTTAACGTCTTCTGAGAAGAAAGAAAAAAAAATTGTCGTTTCTGCATTCCCAATTGAATAAAGGCTTTGAGGTTTAGCCAAATCTGAACCTTTAGGCTCCAATCAATACACTTGAAAAAGACATCAATTGTATGTGACTCATATAAGGATGAAATATAAAGAAATGATACGTGGAAAAAAATCTAAAAATAGGGTCACAGAATTAAAACCCAACAAGATGCCTCACCAAAGAAAATAGGCAGATTCCAATTAGATATGAAATGATGCTCAATATCATGCTATTATGTGCACATTAAAGCATTAATGTGATATCACTATACAGCTAATAGAATTCCGGAAAGCCAAACAAGCAAAAAACAATGCCACATGCTAATGATGCAGAGCAACAGGAACTGTAGTTGACCACTAGTTGGAATGTCAAACGGGATAGTCACTTTGGTAGACAGTTTGGAGTTTCTTGAAAAATTAAACATAGATTGCACATTCCTCAGCAATCACACCCATAGTTCATAAGGCAGAGAACTTGGACATCTCCACATGCAATGGACAGTGTCTAATTTTAAGAGGGTGTCCTTCTCTTGGCATAAAGTACTTGATCAGAAGAACTGGTAAAGGTTTACCAAATTCTCTAGCCCTGCCCACAAATTTTTGACCATCTTTCCTATTTCATCAGTTACATAATCTTAATTATAACTCCCTTCAATAAACAAGAAATACGTATTTAAGAATAAAAAGAAAAATATGATAAAGAATTTAAAATATAAGAATATAAGTCAAAATAAAAATGTCAAAAATTAATCAAGAAACCATATAAATCCCTAGCATCTGCACTTTTGTATTCGGATTTCACGTGAAAGCATTGATTGTAACTGGAATCATTGTGTTGTTTCTATTTAAGCTATCTAAAACACTAAAATGTCTAATTTAATAAATAAAAAATCCCATCAAATATTCAGAAGATTTGATTAAGTAAATCAAAATGTTTCAAATGTGAGGAAATCCAATTTGTGAAATTCATTATTTTTATTTGTTTTAATATTATGTGATTAATGAGGTTGAGGTACAGATAGTGATATTTTACTTCCCAGGACAAAAATGTTTTAATGTATATCAAGAATAAAATATTTATCTCACACTGGAAAAAAGGATTATTAAAAAAGGAACACAGGAGCACCTTAGTAAATGTGAGTACCTGTACATTTCTTCACACACATACCCACACAATTCCTTCACGCAATTACACACACGTACACACACACACACACATAATTATGTCACCCATTTCTTTTCCACTTATTTTTTTTCTGACTAAAGGTTTTCAATTTTTTAAAATTTCTTAATGTTTATTTATTCTTGAGAGAAACAGAGACAGAGTGTGAGCAGGCAGGGGTGGGACAGAGAGAGAGGGAGACACAGAATCCAAAGCAGGCTCCAGGCTCTGAGCTGCCAGCACAGAGCCTGACACGGGGCTCGAACCCATAAACCATGAGATCATGGCCTGATCTAAAGTCAGATGCTTAACTGAGCCACCCAGGCACCCCCAAACGTTTAAGTTTCTCAATTTCTTTCTTTCTTCCTTCCTTTGTTTTTCTTTCTTTTCTTTTCTCTTTCTTTCTTTCTTTCTTTCTTTCTTTCTTTCTTTCCTTCTCTCTCTCTCTCTCTCTCTCTCTCTCTCTCTCTCTCTCTCTCTCTCCCTCCCTCCCTCTTTTCCTCCTTCCCTTTCCTTCCTTCCTTCCTTCCTTCCTTCCTTCCTTCCTTCCTTTGGCCTCTACTTTGTCTTATCAAAAATTTCCATATAGATTTCAAATAGTTGAACCAGGAACTAATTTCTATAGTAACTGTCTCATTAATGCTTTGCTTAACAAAAAATATTCATTTTATTCATTAAAAATGTATATTTAAGCCCTACTTTGTAATTTTCAGGCAACTAAATCCTCCCTGGGAACAAAAAGTATTTTCACTTGTTTTTCCCTTTTTTAAAATGTCCCTGTGGATGTTTCTGCAGTACCAGGAAGAAACATTTATTTGCTGAATTTATATACTATTCACCTAGGGCAAGTATTCCCTGCAGGGGAGGTAGAATATTTCAGTTTGTGTTGTTCTTCTCTACCTGCCATAAATATCTAATTGTGTGCACTCTGTTCAGTGTATTCCTTGAAAATGTTTCAAATATCTCTGGAATAATGTTGCTGAAGAAAAACATTAACTAGAAACAGTGTGAATTTTAATTGTGTTCTGAGAGGATACACTATATTAAAATACATATGCTAGAAGTCCATGTAATTAATACACATCACACTAGAGAGGGCATTCTAGCTAAGGTTCTAGCATAACCAAATAAATACCTTAGTTCAAGGACAACTTCTTCCCATTCTTCAAATCACCTTGACAAATGCTGAAGACCACTACAGAAAATATTTAACCTTCTTCGAAATAGAAGCCACTCTTTCAACTCAGGTATTGAATTTGGCACTAAATGCACAATTGTTTCACTCCAGCAAGCACTTAGGCATGAAAATGGGTATTTGCTTTAGCTAAGTGTCAACAGGGGAACTCAAATGTGCAATATACTTGTACCTTTTTGATGCCAGGTTTTGAAAATTTCAGCCAGAATATATTGACAGTTGTGAAGTTTTCCACATATATAAAATGCAGTGATTTGATATGGTCAAAAATATCTTTGAGTATTATAAAATTTTATTGAAACAACTCCTAAAGGAACGGCACAGGGGACACACATAAACATTAAAATTAAACACTCATTCCAATAGTGAGAAATCTATTTGAACAACAGATTTATGACTTGACACATACTAAATTGATTGTAAATTACTGCACATTGTGCCATTTTATTCTCCCATAATTTTACGTTGTATAATTCAGGTCTCTTTATAGTCCCAGATTCCAAGGTAATAAAACATCAGAGCTATTTTCTCATCCTTTCATTTACTCATTAAAAAAAATGTATAGCACAATTCTTACAAGCTGGACTATATTCAAGTTAGAATTCCTAGGGGGAGATTAAATCCCTTTTTCATAATAATGGTGATGATGATGGTGGTGATGTTGATGATGATGATGATGATGATGTTATTAATAATGTCTTTTTTGCCTGCCAGAAGTTATACAGCATTCTAGTTGAATAATGGTGTGTGCTTTTTCAGCCAAATGTGAAGTTCCTTTGAGTATTGCAAATGGCACTTCAAATGAGAAATCCAATACATTTGCTGCTGTTTAAATAACTTCAACTCTTTTCCCCATCTATCTAGCAAAGTTATTACTGGATCTATGTAGGAGTTAAAGCAGGTTTGAAAAAATTACAGCTTTTCTGACTCCTTGGATAAATTATATTTTTAATCCTTGTCTCTTCCCTACACTGTAAAGCAAAATAGATTCACTTCTTTTCTGTCTCACAACTTCTCCACCCTGCTTTCTCCAATAATATAATGGCACATCAATAAGTATTTTTCTTATTAAGATTATATAGGAATGTCTAGTAAATGTTTCTATTTTACTGTCTAATGTCTTTTGGGAAGTTTTAAACACGTGAGGAATATGTAATTCAGTGCCTCATTATTTAAGAATAGCAACCATACTGACCAGTGTTAGTACAGGTGGTTTTAATTTTCTGTGAGACATCTAGAGGGAAAAGAAATTTGACTACTCTTGACCCAGATCTTAATTTAGGTACTTACATATGGGAGAAAAATTGATTTGAATAGTTGAATCTACTCATTTCCTTGGAAATCAGTAAATAGGCATTTGTCTAGTTTTGATCAAGGACACTGATTAACTTAGCAAATATTTATTTAGTGCCTACCTGGTCCCAGACTGTGCTATGCCATGGGAATAAGGTGAAAGATCATTTGTTCAACTTGGTAAAATAAAATGAAACCTCAT
Organism: Panthera leo; assembly: GCF_018350215.1. Classification (NCBI taxonomy): domain Eukaryota; kingdom Metazoa; phylum Chordata; class Mammalia; order Carnivora; family Felidae; genus Panthera; species Panthera leo. Next base: position 179,019,831 of record NC_056686.1, read on the forward strand.
GTAGGAAAATATTAGTTGTACTTATGAAAATGTTGTTTATATAGTTCACTAAATGTACAAAAATGCCTTAGAAAAATATAGTCAAAAAAGATCAGACATGGCAAGTATCACAATATATTTTTCAAAGACTAAATGAATTTAGAAATGTGACATTTATCAAAGATCATAAGGTTTTTTTTTTTATTTTTACTGAATACCAAACAGCACTGCATTGATTATAATTCGGTTATCAGGCTAGTAAATAGTATACTTTATAGGAAACATTAGTTACCTAGCATTCTCACTTATAAAAAACTGTTCCACAGGAATAGCATAGGCATCTAAAGATATATAGAAGATACAGATACAGATGACATTGATACAAATATAGATGATATAGACAATAGATATAGAAATTTTTCATTGCCAAATAACTTTTAAAAATTGGGGACATTCTGAAATTTAATTATTATGAAATGGATAGAGTATGCTACACTCTTGCAATGGATAATTATAAGACAAATAAAATGAATAAAGGAGGAACTGTACCTACTACCCTGAAACAAAGTTTCACCCACTTTCCTTCAGAAGAAATGCACAAGTAAAAGACAAAGATACTTTCCAGATATCTCTGAACAATATAGAAAGTAATATCTTTATTTTTGTCAGTAGGATAACACAGGGGCATGAAATTAAGTGGACAGAGTTTATTAGTACTTTTAATCTTTTATAAAATTAAAAACAAAATGAGTGTGACTAGATGCTTTTCATAAATATTTTTAAGGAAGCATTTAAAAAATATTGAATGAGAAATTAAAAGGGAAGGGTAAGTTCATTTGGAAACATAGCAGATGCTCCACCAAGGAAATATATTCCAGTAAAATCTAGATGTATCTTAAAACTTGAATCTCCATACCAAGTTGAAGTTCCTAAGGTGTTCATTGATGATATTCACATGATATTCTATTAAACGTAATATTGTGAATTTAATTGTCTACACTAATGGGAGGCTTGCGGATCTCTCTAAGCTCTTAATTAGCTTTGGCTTTGCCAACACAGAAAGTAAAATCCAGATTCTAAAAATATAATGTTATAGTTTTTTTAATCATTTATTTCCTAAGGTGAAAATGTTTTTTTTTTTCCATTCTTATTTCTGAGATTGTGGTCCTCTATAATTTTCAAAGTTAACTCACTCATTAAATATGCATGATCTAATTCTCATAATAATTCTATGGAATACAAATGTTCTTTCAACTATCTTCCATCTTCATCTAATCCGTTCTGGATTCTGACTGGAGACTAGGATCATGCAGGTGGATAAAACCATAGTCTAAGTAACTCATAATCTAATTATGGAGACATGATCCAATATAAAACAATGTACCATGTTTTATTATGTACATAAGAATTACATAAAAATACAGAGCTAAAACCATATAGAAATCAGAGCATGAAATGGAGCCTGACTGCTTCACATCAAATCCTTGCTCCACCAGTAACCCATTGTGTGATTCTGGATGAGGCATTTGACCTTTCTGTGCCCCAAAATCTTTGTCTGTAAAAATCATTAGGATTAAGTAACCTGGCATATGATAGTAACTAGATGTCACAGCTAAAAACAACAACAACCAATAAAGCAAAACATCAAATATACCACTTGCCAAAAGGATGTGAAAGAGAAGGAGACTGAGCCCTGTGCTACTAACATAAGTATTGTTCTTATTTTATCACATTTTCCTGTACTGGTGCCATTAATGAGAATTCTTTCCTGATCTCTGAACAACATAAACAAAAAGGGAGCAAACAAAAAACCCACATTTATCCCTATTCCTCTTACTTTCAGTCATATTCCAAACTGAATCATTACCCCTATCTAGGAGAATCTACAACTTTAGCAATCACTGTTAAATTCACCATTCTGCTTTAGTTCTGATTAAATATTATTAATTCTAGAGATCCTGAATTAGAAACAGAAAGGGAGCGCCTGGGTTTCTCAGTCAGTCAAGCATCTGACTTCGGCTCAGGTCATGATTTGGTGGTTCGTGAGTTCGAGCCCTGTGTCAGGCTCTGTGCTGACAGCTCAGAGCCTGGAGCCTGCTTTTGGATTCTCTCTCCCTCTCTCTCTGCCTCTCCCCAATGCATGCTCTGTCTTTCTCTCTCAAAAATATATAAACATTTAAAAAATTTTAAAAAGGAACAGGAAAAAATAGAACTATTTTTGTGGAGCAAAAGTGCTGAAATGTCATTCAGAAATCTCTTCTCAATAGGTCTTCACTTTTGATATACATTCACCAGAACAGAGATCCCTTGGACCCTAGGATCATTTATCAAGCTACCTTGTTTATGTTGCATCTAGGTATCTCAAAGTGAATGTGTCCAAAACAATTTTTTTTTAATTTCCTGCAGAAATGTCTTTCTCCCTTTGTTACTCACATTTCAGGGAATACCCTCAGCATTCATTTAGCTAATTAGGCTGTCTTTGGACTCAGGTTTGACTCTTTTGTTCTCATCCCAACTGTTCTATAAACACATCCTTTAGTTACTTTAAGATAAAAACCCATATCCAGCTGTTTCCCATGACCTCATCACCATCACACCCCAGCCATCATTCTCTTTCACTGAGAATTCAGAAAAATCCACCTGTTTCCCCTGGTTCTAATTTTGTCCCTCAAAGTCAATGGTCCAAACTGCATCTAAAATGATCTTTTTCAAATGCCAATAAACTTGTGTTATTTGCATGTTTAGTGACCTCCAATACATTAGGACGTATCACATATGGAATAAATTCAAATACACTACTTTTAACTTTGGTCTAATGAGCCCTACATGAATTGACCCCTGGGTATCTATCAAACTTAAAACGCTATATGCTCTTGCAACATTAGCTTTCTTGTTATTAGTTAAAACTGCCATGCACAATTTTACCATGTTCTTCCCTCTTTCCCAGCTGCACTTTTGTTTTTTCCCTCAGTTAGGTCTTTATTTCAATCTCTGTTCTGTCTTTTTTTTTTCCTCAAGAATGTATCTGGCTCCCCAAACATGAAGTGTAGGGAGAGATGGAAGAATGAGGCAGACTACTCTTGATTAGAAGGTGGCCGTTTTAATAAGCAGGGAACTTATATACAATACTGGTGTTGGGCAGCTGCAAGACAAGTAGATCTCCACCCCAGCCAACCATAATCTTAAATGTTTTCATAGAGGCCTTATTGGGTTCAGTCAAGGGGATCATCCAGACTATCTCAACATCACCTTATTCTCTCATGGCTGCCTTCTTGAAACAGCCTCCACTGTGGAATTGTGGGTAGAACTTTAATTCCAAGACCTGAGGTGGGGAAAGAGCCTTAGGTGGTCCAGACCCATGTCTTGGGTTAACCAGAGGCCAAGTCTTCTCACTTACCTCCTCCAACACCTTCCCAGATCATCTGATCTAAAGTATTACTTCATGCAGTTTTCTGTGCCTTCTTACTAGAATAAAACTTCTACTCAGGTCAGAACTTGTCTGCAGGTACCAAATAAATATATGTCAATTGCATGAAACTAATTCTTCTATTGGCTTGTGTGTTTATAAATCAAATAAAGATGGTAATTTATTCATATTGCATATTTTAATAGTTTAAAGTAATAAAATAAAAATGAGTTATATTTACAATGCAAGTTTTTAGAATATTTTACCTCTCAATTCTCTAGGGTTATATTTGAAGATGGACTTTTTCAATTATGCCTTTGGAATTTCAATAAATGCCAACATTTAATGGCATTTCAGTCAATGTCAACAGGGAAACACTGATAGAAAAGAAAATGGAAATAATAAATTTTCTAATTAGAGATTATATATTTTTAAATATCAGTGATACTGTGTTAACCCTTATAATTATGCTTAAGACTGAGAAGCTGGAAAATAAAAACTAATCAGTATGTTTTACTTAGGAGATAATATTTAATGGGTTCTCTTTTTCCTCTTTTTCTTACGTAAATGAAATATCTTTCATTTTCTGATAATTTTTATAAAAAGTAAAAAAAGGAAAAATTTCTTTAAAAAAATAAAGAATTACTGGGTTTCATAAATTTTTAAATCTATGAAACCACATTATTCTACACAGACTTACCAATTTTTGTAACTATACTAAAAGACTTCCTAATTTTGGATAATTTGGATAATTTCATATTCTTGGGATAAATGTCACCCGATCAGATTTAAATATTTTAAGTCTTTATAGCTAGATTAAATTTTATTTAAGATATTTTGCACCAATTCTGAAATGATCTGGTCTCTATTTTCTTTTGTTTTTATAAAGATTTCTTATCACTGTTATTCTCATTAGTCCAAAATAACATATAATCTCTACTTTTTATATCTTCTTAAAGAATTCATATACCATAAAATTACAACTTACTCAAATATATCACTGAATACATCTATGAAAATAGTCATGCCTGGTGTTTTTTTTTTTTTTTTTTTTTTTTAATTTTTTTTTTTCAACGTTTTTTATTTATTTTTGGGACAGAGAGAGACAGAGCATGAACGGGGGAGGGGCAGAGAGAGAGGGAGACACAGAATCGGAAACAGGCTCCAGGCTCCGAGCCATCAGCCCAGAGCCTGACGCGGGGCTCGAACTCACGGGCCGCGAGATCGTGACCTGGCTGAAGTCGGACGCTTAACCGACTGCGCCACCCAGGCGCCCCTCATGCCTGGTGTTTTAATGAAGAAAAATAATTCAATATTTTTCTATCTTCTTTTTATATAATTTCACTTTTATATTGCTTTATCTCCTGGTATCTGATGATTTACATATTTCTTAAAATATTTCATTAAAGCTTTAAAAATAATTTCCATAAAGTTGAAAACATCCATTGCATATAATTATTTTTATAATTATATATTTATAATTATATAATTACTTTGTATATATGGCTATATCCTTACTCTCACATATAGTTTTGCGTCATTTTGCTTACTTTTATCTTTTTTGAGTAGATCAGCTAAATTTATTTAATGCTTGTTTAAATAGGTCCCCATCTCTGGGACCTATTTTTCAATTCTACTTTTAATTCAATAGTATTTCTCTTATCACTTAGAATTCAACCACTCATGGATCTCTGTGTTTGTGTCTCAGATGATTTAAATCTCATTCTTTTCAGTGGCCATGATCATCAGCTGGAGTGCTGCTTGCCAAGTATCATTTCCTTTCTACATGTTCCCTGAGTATATATTGCTTCCAGGACATTTGCTATTTCTGAAAAGCAGGCTGAAAAAGTTTGGCTGAACACTATTTCTGAATGATTTCATTTGCCAAATGATTAATTTGCTTTACAAAAAAAACTTATTTCAGCTGTATGATCTGTGGCAATTTAATAATTTGCATTGGATGGGATTTTTTTAATAGTTTTGATGTCTGTTAAGTTTTTGTTTTTCTATCTTATACAGATTATAGCAACAGATTCCTTTGCATTCTAGCATTTGGATAGAAGTTTCCATCGAAGAGTTTTAGTACAAAATTGGAGAGAGGGTGGAAAATTAGGCATCAATATTTCTTCCTTTAGATTTTTATCCATTGGGATACAAGGATACAAGGGTACAACAGTACCCTTGGGATAACTGTTTCCCTTGATCAAAGGTCATTTTTCTTTTCAAGAAGATTGACCTTAAGGGATTCTCTCCTTCTAGTTTCTGTAACTTCTCTATATTTTTGGCACCACATATCTAGTTAAGGTAAAAACAAGAAACTGATTATCAGAAAAGTGAACAATATGATGCTCTCTAGAAAGAAAAAAGGATATCAATTAGAAAGGGGTCAGGAATGAGCATCTGTGCTCATTTTGTGCTAGGATTTGTGTGTGTCTCTTGACTCAAGTTGGTTATGGTGATAATTCTATAGAATTAATGAGTTGGTTATGGTGATAATTCTATAGAATTAATGAAGTGGTACACTTTGTAATTTGTGCATTTCAGTGTGGTTTTTTTTTTTTTTGGTTTTACATTAAAACAGGTTATATGTTGAAATTATTTAAGTAGAAGATAAAAGTAACTTATGTACTGTTAAGGGAGAGGAACTTTATGACAGCTTAAATATAGTCACAGAGTATAAGCCCAGTGGGCCAAGAGTGAAAATATTTTAAGTCTAGAAAATCTGACTGATTTTACAAACTGCATTAAAAGATGTTTCTCTCAAAATACTTATCTTGATTTATGTGTATTAGTATCCTGTTTTATTTGTAATATAATATGTATTCATATATGCATATTTGTAGAGTTTACTATGGAAAGGAGGTATTTTCTACAAATTATAGGTGTTCAATATTTGTAACTGTAACTTATATGTGATGCTTTGATAATTGCAAACAGAAAATTATTTTTGTGTGTAATACAATTTATATTTTATGTGCATAGCATAAATCTATATATTTTTTTCAATATTGAGTATTTAAACTGTAAGTTTTAAAACACTAACAGCAGTAACTTTGTAATTGTAAATTGAATAGTGTAATTGTGTTTTATGTGTTTACGTGTGTGTATAAGTGGTCTGACATAGACTCCCTCTCTAACAAACTTACGCAGATAAATGCATACCTAAAAATATAAATATAATATTAAGCATAGGCAATAACAACCCAAAATCAGCAATTACAATATTTAGACTGTGTAAAATTACGTACAAAAGAAACTTTAATAACATTTTGATAACATCTTCCATGCTAACATCATTTACACACAATATTAATCTGCATATAGGCAAAGAACCATCTGGTTAGCCCCAAACAATGGCTCATGTATACTAACAGAACAGAATAAATGTAGTGCATCCTAAGAGGCTTCCTGCAGAATGTTTCCTACTGTCAATTCTAATTAATCTGTATGTACGTAGACATATATGTTTTCTATACTTGTGTTCATGAGCAACTTAGGTCCTTGACTTTCTATATTATATCTCAGTGTCTGTGCTTAATATTCAATATCCTGTATGTTTAACAAATACTATAATACACAGTGTGCATGTAGAATAAACTTAACCATGGTACAAAAATTAGAAACAAAAATAGATTCATATAGTTATGTTCATAAAAATATGACATTTATATATGACACAAATAGGAAACTAGGAAATATACTTGTAACCCTTACATGGCAATTAAAGAAATTCTCTCCTTTATGTACTAGGAAATTTTAGAAAACAAGGAAACATTGAAAGAAAATTGAAGAACATGAACAAGCAATTAAAAAAATGAAGAAATAAGTAATAAATTAAGAAATAAAAACCTTTCTAAACTAATTCATCTATATAGAAGCGTGTATTAAAAGGGTAGAACATATTTTTTTTTGTATCAGGGGAAGGAGGGTTAAAAAAAATAATTGTCAGTATGGGGGAAGGCAGGAGGAAATGGCTACATTTGCACTAGTTCTAGAAAGATTTTTGTAAATAAATCTAGACAGTACTTTGGCCATTTGTATCAAAGCACTTAATATGTATATACCTTTTAACTCAATCTTCCATTTGTAGGAATATATACTATGCATATCACTTCACAAATATGCATGGATTTATGGCTTGAGATCTCTTTCAGAGCTCTCTCTGAAATAACAACCACAACCACAATAAGAGAAAATAGTCTACAGAAAGGTTATATAATAGGTTCATGTTAGGTTCATACTTATATTACTTATTATCATGTATAAAATAATATATTAGATCTACACTATTGGTCATACATAGAAAGAGCTTCAGAATACTTTTTTTAAGAGTAAAATTATCATTATCTTAGAAGGATGGACAAGGGAAAGATAAAGGGAGAGAAAAAATACTTTCTATAAATATCATGAGTATAATCTTTAAGTAGTTATTTATTTTTTTTTATTTTTTTTTATTTTGTAAGTAGGCTGCATACCCAAAGTGGGGCTTAAATTCACAACTCTGAGATCAAGAGTCACATGCTCCACTGACTGAGACAGACAGACGCCCCAATATTTAAACAGGTTTATGTGTTCTGTATTGTCTTTAATGAATACTACAAATTTATAAAACTGAGTAAGTTTTTAAAGAACATAGCTACTTTGATTGTAACGGATGAAACTTGTGCATTTTTTGAGAGATTGACATTACAATTATGTTGGCTATTTTCTATTTCTATTTCTGTGTATAGTGATAAATACTAATAATAATTCTGGTTAGGGGCACCTGGGTGGCTTAGTTGGTTAACCATCTGACTCTTGATTTTGGCTCAGGTAATGATCTCACAGTTTCTGAGTTTGAGCCCCACACTGGGCTCTGTGCTGACAGTGCAGACTTCTTGGGATTCTCTCTCTCTCCCTCTCTCTCTCTGCCCCTTACCAATTCTTTCTCTCTCTCAAAATAAATATAAATAAGTTTAATAATAATAATAACAATAATAATAATGATCTTTAAAAAAGGTGTTCTCTTTTGCACACAGTCCTGAGAGTACTAACATAATATGCTTATTTAAAAAAAAAAAAAAAAAAGAATAAAATAGAATGGAAAATGGCTGATCATACTTCTCAAATTAGAATCCTGCCAGAAGTCTTTGAATTTTAAATTATCATTCATAGTATAGAATTGGGAAACACCATGTTAAATATCACCCATGTGACCTAGATTTTATAGAATAACTGGGAATGTTTATAAAATATATAAATGATGTTAGCTAAAATATGTTTAATACTAAGTGCCAGAAAACCTGCATTCTCAATTATTTAATATTCACAATGAGCCAGGGGATTGATGCAGTTATTATATCCACTAGACATTTAGAAAATATGACGAATAAGGTTAAATAATTCAAAGATTGCAAAGAAAAGATTGGCTAATTTAGAATTTGAACTTGAGTCTCTCTGACTTAGGAACCAATTGTCTTAATTATGGTAACACACTATTTATAACAAAGCTAATTTATGAAAAATAGAAAACCAATTTCAAGGAGTAAATATCACTTAGTAAAATACGTTGGAACAAACTGAATGGGGAATAAATGACATTTTTATGCAGAAAGTACAAGTAAAGTACAATAAAATGTCAATTTCTGCTTCTGGCTGTGGCACATTGGCTTGCTTCAGTCTACTCTATAACAATAATGAGAAAATTTGGATAAAATGAAAAAAAAAATAAATCTAAGGCAATATACATATGTCAAGGCATTATCGATGAACATGAGAGCACATGTGAACGCCTCAATCCCTTCAATTAGGCTGGCCTAATTCTGCTCAAATCTCAGAATATAAACAAACAAACAAACAAGCAACAAAAAAACTAAAATAAAAATGGGCACTCACGCTCATGTCAACACACATTCAGTCTAAAAGGAATTAACAGGCATTATAGTAAAAGTGAAAGGTAAAAATACATTGAATTAAAACTAGTATATTAAAAATAATATTTCTGAGAATTAAGTGATAATTTCATTGTGAAATATATTACTAATATTCAGTATTCACTGTAACATTGAAATATATTGGAAATCACTCATTCCAACTAAACATTTGGAGAAATTCTGATTAAATGATTACGCAAGCTAACAATTGATGCAGACTTTCTCAATTTGAATATAGATACCTAATAGAAGGATACTGGATTAGTGTTCTAGCTAATGCATCAACCTACATATTAACTAGAAAAAATATTTAAAATATTGATATAATAAGCAAGTTTTGATTTATTGGGTGTTCTAATCTGTGTAAATCTATTTGTTTAATGACATTCTTTAATAGAAAGCATCCCCTGCTATATTAACACATTCATAGTTTCCAGGGAAAAAAATCAGGATCACAATGATACATGTAATTTAAAATTTATTGCAATACTTCAAATAATAATGTATCACAATGCTTTCTGGTTATATAATAATCTGCCTTTGAGAATGGCATGCTGGAAGATAATACATGTATTTTCTCTTAGGGCTTCTGCAATGTTTGTGACATTACTAAAAATTGGTTCATGTTAAATATATAACATCTATTTTGAATACTTCCTGTAGAGGTGAGTCATTGGTAAAACCACTACGTGTGTATGTGTCTACTACTCCATGAGCTTCTGTTGGCTTGTCATTTCAATATATTATAATAATTAAATTTGTTGGTAAACAAACTTTGGAAATTTCTAGATATGCAAATTCAACATATCTGAGAATTGTAGCAATACCTAATCAATGAAAACTTTGAAAGGGGAATATTAATCATAGGAACTCCAACTCCAATTCCCTAACTGCTCAAGTGAAAAGTTCTGAAAAGTTCTGCTCAGTTTTGAATAATGCACCCTTGAAAGATTCTCACCCAAATCTCTCAGTTTACAGGTAAGTAAACTAAAGCAAAAGAGAATTAATGAACTGCCCAAGATTAGAAACCTAAATTAAATACAGTATCTGGAGAGAATATATTTTCTCTTTGGTGATACTGCTCAGAAGGGAAATATGTTATTGAAGAGGTTAATATTTAGAAATAAAATAAACAACTTAAGGGGCACCTGGGTGCCTCGCTGGTTAAGCGCCCAGGTCTTAATTTTGATTCAGGTCATGATCTCAATGCTAGTGAATTCAAGCCCCATCAGGCTCTGTGCTGACAGTGTGGAGTTGGCTTGGGATTCTTTCTCCCTTTCTGTCTGCCCCTCCCTTGCTCACATTCTCCTCTCTCTCTCTCTCTCTCTCTCTCTCTCTCTCTCTCTAATAAATGAACATTTAATTTTTTTAAATAAACAACTGAATAGAAGGCATTGGGTGAAATATATAACACACGAAGTGAAAAGCTGCAGTGTTTAATTCTTATGGAGAGGACTGCCTAGCACACAGCTCCCCAGTGGGGTAGCTGGTTAGACCAAACTGTGCAGGACTGATAATAAAGGATGAATTCTCACTGGGTTAACAACACTATGCTGAGAAAAGCCATCTACAAATGAAGTAAACTTGAGGGGTGCTGGGGTGGCTCAGCCTGTTAAGCTTCTGACTTCAGCTCAGGTCATAATCCCATGGTTCCTGGGTTCAAGTCCCATGTGGGGCTCTCTGCTGTCAGCACAGAGCCCATGTCAGATCCTCTGTCCCCTTCTCTCTTTGCCCCTCCCCTGCTTGTTCTCTCTCTCTCTCTCTCAAAATAAATAAATTTTTAAAAAGACAAGACTTAAAAAAATGAAGTAAACTGCAAAAACTAAGAAAATAATGACCTAACTATCTTAATCTTGGAAGAAGGCCCAAAAAGACTTTGGTAGAAGTTTTACAACTGAAATGGATAATCTCAAAAGTGATGTATTTAGGTTGTAAATAGGAAAACAAACAAAAACAAACAAACAAACAAACAAAATACTGTACTTATCCTAAGAGCACTCCTAGGGTCTTATGGCCTTTTCATACCCCACTGATGAAGAGGTAGTCTATATTAAATACTACCTGTTAAAAGTGAGACTTTATGGGGGCGTCTGGGTGGCTCAGTCAGTTGAATGTCTGACTTCGGCTCAGGTCACGATCTCATGGCTCATGAGTTCGAGCCCTGCGTCGGGCTCTGTGCTGACAGCTCAGAGCCTGGAGCCTGCTTCTGATTCTGTGTCTCCCTCTCTCACTGCCCCTCCCCCGCTCATGCTCTGTCTGTCTCTCTCTCTCTATCAAAAACAAATAAACATTCAAAAATATTTTTTAAAAAAAGTGAGACTTTATGGTTCAATAATTTTTTAAAATAATACATTGTACTCTACTTCACATTAATATCAGCATGACTATCCTTCAACTACAATTACAATGACATAAAATGAATGTTTAGGTTCGGAATGACAATCCAAAGCACTTCAAATGTGTTTATTGTTCAATAAAGCTACCATTTTCTTTACTAAACTATCCAAGATAAGACTTTAATAACAAATACATCACCAAAAACTTAATAAGCAATACTTGCAAAATGTATTTTATTCATTCATGAAAATGAATGTTTAGTCGAGAAAATGATGACATATATAAACTTAATATCATTCAATCCACATCTCCTACAAAAGATAATTTAATAAAACCTTATTTGGTAGTAATGACAGCATCATCATTGTTCCATTTAAGCAGACATTTACATAGCCAAATGACATGTTTCAAATAGTACAATTTGGGTTTTTCCCTGGTCTCAAACGTTACACCCAACCCAGAAAAATGGCCCCAAAACATTGATAGATGTTGATTAAAAAAATCATATCCACTATTTTAATGCTTAAACCATATTAGTTCAAGTTATATTTATTTTCAAGTTTATTTTTTCTTATGTAAACAGGAATTCTAATGTCATAATAGTTACACTTCAAATAGAACTTAAGTTCTACCCCAGAAGAAGAGTACTATGTGATGAGTCCAACTCTAGGATAGGAAGAGGGTGATGGCCACACACGTCCCCAAGACACAGATTTCTACTTCCAATCTAAGACCCAGCTTAATCAGAATATAAGAGAATGCTCCTCTCCGACACTCCACCAGCATGCTAACAAAACTCATGAAAAACTAACCTGAAATACATCAGGGAGAACCGCAAGAAATAGATAATCCATGGTGGGCAGCTACACAATAGGAGGAATCAGAGACAAGCAAAAAGCAGAAACTGAGAAAAATCCTCTGACAAATTAAACTCACACGCTCTGAAAACAAGATAATATTATGAGAATTTCAAGCCTTGGGTGCAATGCTGATAAACAAATTTCAAATCCAGTTCAGTTCCTGATTCTATTAATACACCCCCCACAGTAAAAGCCTAGCAGAAAGAGAAGAATGTTCATGTCCAGGAATATGCATTTACCTTAGCTTCTACTCTCCAAAACACACTGTTTGATTTTTAACAAAAAAGCACATGCAACACCAGCCATATTTTGCATCTCCAACACACGTACAAACAATAGCACATATTTACTTCATGTTAGCTGTACCAGATACTGTTCTAAGAACTTTAAAAATATTACTTCATTTAACATTTAGAATAATTCTGTCAACAAGCAGTTATCATCATCTCTATTTTACAGAGGGGAAAACAGATACAGAAAGGTGAAGCAGGTTGCCCATGGACACACAGCTGGTAAATTGCAGATTTGGAATTCCAATCTAGATCGTCTATACCAAGAATCCATGTTATTAACTGCCATTCACACTGCCCTCCACTACCTCCTAACCGGTGAAAACCTGAAGTATTCAACCTTCTGCCATAATACGTTCACAGATATGACATCATGTGATGTCACTTCTCATATGATGATAATGCAGAAGAAATAACTGGGGAAAGTCTTTAATCAAATTGTACAGTATATGTTTAATTAAATGTACCTTAAGAAGGAAAGAACATACTATTTTTGGTAGAACAAGAGGAAATCACTAATGGGCTAAATAAAATATTTATGAAGTTTTTATTAAACTGTCTTATTTAATTGTCTTCAGTGACTTGACTAATTTTGTCTCCGGTAAATTACACTCTAAATTGTTATTTTTAGTAGCTCTTAGATAAGACATTCTAATGAATGAAATTTGGCAAACAGCAAGAATAAATAAGCATATGTACCTCCATATATTTAAATAGTTGAGATGGGTGTCTGAGATATAAATTTAACTCTACATTTTGAGTAGATAGCACACAGTGACTTTACTCTTAATCCAAAAGCATATACACAGATATACTCACAGTATGTGATACCAGGTCAAGACGTATTCTTGGAATGTTAAGAAAATTCAATTATTTTAAATAAGATTTTTTTAGCAGCTATGCCACAGACTCTAGCTTTGAAATGTGCATTAAATAACATTCTAATGTACCTAGATTTTATACTTACAAATAATTATGATTTTATTTGAAAGTCTTAAGATGTTAAAGGAAGCCAGTTTATCTGCAATCACACTTAAAAATAATTTAAATTCAATTACATATTCATGAAACATTTTTCTCTTTAAAATTTATTTATTTAAATTGAAGTTAGTTCACATATAGTGTAGTATTGATTTCAGGAGTAGAACACAGTGATTCATCACTTGCATATAATATTCAGTGCTCATCTTTCTTAAAAACAACTTCCAATACTGAGACTATTCCAAAAAATTAACTGGAGATTATCAAATAAATATAAAATTATATGAAAATGTAAACTTTTATAAATATAAACTAGCAAGATAAAATTATTCCTTAAATCTTGGCTTGGAGTTTTGTTCTACTACAAGTATTCTTTTTGTACTAGTCAAGAACATTTTAGATTTAAAAAATAGAAACGGGGGGCTCCTGGGTGGCTCTGTTGGTTAAGCTTCCAACTCTTGGTTTCAGCTCAGGTCTTGATCCCACTGTTTCGTGAGTTCAAGCCCTGCATCAGGCTCTGTGCTGGCAACTCAGAGCCTGCTTGGGATTCTCTCTCCCTCTCTCTGCCCACTCTGTGCTCATGCTGTCTCTGTCTTTCTCAAATAAATAAATAAACTTAAAAAAAAAAATAGAAACCAATCCAAGCTACCCTAAAAGAAGAAATCACATAAAATGAGCGAAAGTGTGTGTGTGAGTGCACACACACACCCACACCCACACCCACACACACACCCCGTGGGACAAAATATAGGGGGAAGGTGTATAAAGATACCTTGCCATCTCATGGAAAGCAAAACTGAATGGGTGGGAAATGCAGTAGGGCCACCCAAGATAACAAAATGGAAAGCCACTGGTTACCTGACACCTAATTTCTCAGACATTCTCTGTGCAATGTCTCATCTCATCTACATGATTCTCTCAGCAAACCATATTTCTTTTCTCTGTGATCTCATCAGGAAATGTCTATTCCAATAAAATTCAGGATTGCATTTTCTCTCAAGTTTAATACTGTTAGAGAATGACTAGGGTCTCAAGCAGCCAAATTCCCAGGAGAGACTATGTGCCTGGTCAAGTTGGTTCATTTATCCACTTGAATTTCAGCTCTTAACAGAGTTCCTCATTCATGTTGGTAAAAACATGAGGACAGAGGTCCCACCTTACCAACTATGGTGGACAAAAACCACCCAGAAGTTCTTTCTCAGCTATTAGCATATTTAAAATAACTTGTTCATTTTTTTTGGAGTGTGCAGTGTGATATGTAAGAGGAAGATAAGTAAGTCAAGAATGAATTTAAGTCAATTTTCAGAATAAGTAGAGGAGGAACAATTATTTGATGGATCATTTCAATATTTCAATGAAGGTTCTTTGGAGAATTTGGGAAAAATGAAATTTAAATTTCACTTATCATAAACAAGAAAAATATGTAACAGTCACTAATTACTGTCTAACTCACTTCATTGTACATAACGGGTGATCAATAAAATTTCTTAATGAACAGAAATTTCTTTGGATTTTGTTCGTCAGGAATTTATGGGCAAATAGGAAGTAACTGAAGTTAAAGTGAAGTTAAAAGCATTATCAAATGATGACCACTAAGCGTTTCATAGCTTCTTTGTTACACCTTTGCCAAGAAATCAATTAAATATCTACTGTGTGTCAATAAGTAAAATATAAGAAGGTTTTCTGGTTTATGTTTTTATTCATGATTATTTAATTACTATTTATTTTATAAATTTCATCATGAAATTGAAAATAATTTTAAATCTGGAAAATTAAACTACAAGAATTCATTGATATGAAACTTTGTCTTGCAGTGAATAGAAATTCTGAATTTACTTAGCCTCGGTCATACAGGGTTTTAATTAATATTTTAACTGAATACCTCCACAATTTGCATTTAAAACTTTCTTTTCTGGCTGTAAAATGCTCCTTCTAGTAAGTAAAGAAATATTTCAAATGTGTGCTCTCCCAAATTTCGTAAAATATTAACACATTTTACTTTAAAGGGGAAAAATAAATATCCAAAAAAAATAATTGAAACCATGCTGAATGAGAACTGTCTTGCAAATAGGCATATATACATCATGTCAACTCAAAATTTCTTCAAGATGGTTAAGTGCAACAGCAATAAATATAAGCAAACACACGCATACATAGGCCACTTACCTCAGGCAAACTACATTTCAAAAAATCATATTTATCTTTTATAGACTTGCAATATTTTTTGTTTTATGGCAAAGTGCTTACAAGCAAATCGAACTTTCAGTAGCCATGCTGACAAATCTTTTGATTAGAGGATTTACCAGTTGGAGTCATGTAATTTATTAAATATATCCTATTAATTTCTTCTTTTTTATATCTTTAATTCTACAAATATCCAGTCTGAATGTAAGAATCTTAGTCCATTATCAGGACAAATCTATTGCCTTTCCTAAGTTGTTTAAACAAACAACACATTATACCTATGTAAAAAGAGACACAACTGTTATGATATTTTTACTTGCTAGATAAACCTTTCAATTATATCCACTTCAATATTAGGTCAGTACTACTGTAAATTGTTGCCAGATCATCTAATCTCTTTCATCCTCTTAAACTATAGTCTGTATTCATTTATAGAGGACACAATTATAGCAATTCTCTATTTAGCTAAATTTAGAATCATAGTGGAGCTTTAAGAAATGTTCATGACAGACTCATACCCCAGACTTTCTTTTTAATTGATCTTACATGGTGCCTGCCATTAGAGCTTATAAACACTCCTTAGGTGATTCTAATATGCAGCCAAGCATGACAGTCACTTCAATATAGGGCTCACCACTGAGTAAAATGCTTACCTTTAAAATATAAACTCTTGGGGCATCTGGGTGGCTCAGTCGGTTAAGCGGAGGACTTGGGCTCAGGTCATGATCTCTCGGTCCGTGAGTTCGAGCCCCACGTCGGGCTCTGTGCTGACAGCTCAGAGCCTGGAGCCTGTTTCAGATTCTGTGTCTCTCTCTGTCTGACTCTCCCCTGTTCATGCTCTGTCTCTCCCTGTCTCAAAAATAAATAAAACGTTAAAAAAATTTTTAAAAAATAAAAAAATAAAATATAAACTCTTAAAATTTAAGTTTTTAAAATATCACTCTCACTATAATTTTCTAATTATTCCTTCACATATGAAGAAAAGAGAAACACTTTTCATTATGTGTTTTTAATAACAGCCTTTTTATACATCATTCATATAATATAAAATTCATCTTTTTGACGTATATATACTATTTAGTAGTTTTTAGTACATTCACAGAGTTGGGCAACCATTACTCCTATCTAAGTTCAGAATAGTTTCGCCATCCAGAAAAAAAACCCCATACCCATTAGCCACTCTACATTAGTTACTCCCCATGTTCTTTCGTGAACACTGATCCATTTTTTGGTTCCAAGGGATTTGCCTATTCTGGACATTGTATATAAATTAAATCATGTAACATATAGCTTTTTGTTCTTAGGTTGTTTCATTTAGCATGATCTTTTCAAGATTAATCCTTATTTTAGAACATGCCAAGTACTTCCCTTATTTTTAATTTTTATACAATATTTCATTGTACAAATATATCACACTTCGTTTATCCATTTATTGGTTAATGAACATCTTGGTTACTTCCAGTATTGTGATTACAAATAATGCTACTTTTTTTTTTTAATGTTTATTTATTTATTTTGGGGGGTGGCAGAGAGAGACGGAAAGATAAGATCCCAAGCAGCCTCAACACTCAGCACAGAGTCCGACATAGGGCTCAATCCCACTAACCATGAGATCGTGACCTAAACTAAAATCAAGTATCAGACACCTAACTGACTGAGCCACGTAGGCACCCTAAATAATGCTACTGTTAACATGAGCGTTCAGGTTTTTGTCTGGACATGTTTGTCTTGCATGTATACCTAGGATTATAACTGCTGAGTTATTCCATGGTAATTCTATGTTCAACTTTTTGAGCGAGTTTCAACCTGCTTCCCTCAGCAACTAAACAATTTTATATTCTCATCAGCAGTGTATGAAGGATCCATTATCTCCACATTCTCTCACACTTGGTATTTTTTTAGAAAAAAAATTATCCACTCTAGTCGTATCTAATTAAAGCAATGGAAATGCTGATTCTTATGGTAGTTCTATTTTTAACTTTTGGAGGAATTCGCATATTGTTATTTATAGTGACCATACCAGTTGACCATACCACCAACAGTATACAAATGTTCCCTTTTCTCACAATCCTCACCAGCATTTATTATCTTTTGCATTTTTGATATTAGACATTCTAACCAGTGTGAGGTGATATCTAATTGTGGTTTTGATTTGTATTTCTGTAATGATTAATGATATTGAGCATCTTTTTCCTTTACTGGTTGTCAATACATAGGACTTCTTTGGCAAAATGTCTGTTCATGTACTTTGCCCGTTTTTCAACCGGATTATTTGTTTATTTGCTATTGAATTCTCTGAGTTCTCCAAATATTTTGGATATTAAACATTTATCAGGTATGTGGTTTGCAAGTATTTCCTTTCATACCATGGTTTGCTTTTTCTTTTTGTTGATTATATCTTTTGCTGTGTATTAGTTTTTCAATTTGATGTAGTTCTACTTGTTTATTTTTGCTTTTTGTTGCTTGTGCTTTGAGTATCATATCCCTAAAGTCCTTGTTAAAACCAGAATCAAAGAGCTTTTTCTCTATGTTTTCTTCTAGAAGTTTTATGGCATCAGGTCTTACATTTAAGTCTTAATCCATTTGAGTTAATTTTTGTGAGTGGTTAGAGACAGGGGTCCACATTTCATTTCTTTGCTTGTGAGTTTTTCTGCACCGTTTATCAAAGAGACTATTTTTCTTGTTGAGTATTCTTGGTTCCCTTGTCCAATGCTAGTTGACCATATATGGGGGTTTAGTTCTGGGCTCTCAGTTCTATTCCACTGGCATATGTGTCTGTTTTTATGCCAGTACCATAAGGTTTTGATTACCATAGATTTGTAACATAGTTTGAAATGAGGGAGTCTTCTTTCTCAGGAATGCTCATGCTATTCAGGGTCTTTAGTGACTCCCTATAAATTTTAAGATTGTTTTTTCAATTTCTACAAAACATGCCATTGTCATCTTGATAAGGATTGCATTGGATCTATAGAGTGCTTTGGGTAGCGTGGACATTTTAAAAAATGTTTTTAAACATGTATTTACTATTGAGAGACAGAGAGACACAGAGCATGAACAGGGAAGGGGCAGAGAGAGAGGGAGACACAGAATTCGAAACAGGCTCCAGGCTCTGAGCTGTCAGCACAGAGCCCAACTTGGAACTCGAATTCACAAACTGCGAGATCATGACCTGAGCTGAAGCCGGACGCTTAACTGACTGAACCGCCCAGGCGCCCCAGCATGGACATTTTAACAGTATTAATTCTTCCAATCCAAGAAAGTGAAATATCATCCCTTTTATTTGAATGTTTCATTTCTTTTGTCAGTATATTATAGTTTTCAGTTTACAACTCTTTCCACTTCTTGGTTAAATTTATGGCCAGGTATTTTATTCTTTTCTATAATATAAATGGGATTGTTTTCTTAAATTCTCTTTCAGATATTTTATTATTAGTATCTAGATAATGCACACTAGTTTTGCATATTAACTTTGTATCCTGCAAATTCACTGAATTCATTATTCAGTTTTTGATGAGGTTTTTGGGCCTTTCTGTATATTAAATCAAGTCATCTGTGAACAGAAAATTTCACTTCTTCCTTTCTAATTCAGATGTCTTGTATTTCTTTTTCTTGCCTGAATGTGTTTCCTAGAACTTTCAGTGCTATACTGAATATAGAAGAGGTAAGAGTGTGTACCCTTATTTTGTACCTGATCTTAGGGAAAAAGCTTTTAGTCTTTCACCACTGAGTATGATGGTAGCTGTGATCTTGGCAACTTTACCCAATTGATGAGAGTTTTTATCTTGAATGTATATTAAATTTTGTCTAATGTTGGCTCTTCATCTATTGAGATGATTATGTGCTTTTTCTATTTTCTTCTATAATATTATTAAGTTCTGTCACATTCGCTGATTGCATATGTTGGATCATCCTTGCATCCCAAGGATAAATCCCACTTGATTATGGTGTATCGTCATTTTAATGTGCTGAATATGTTGAATTCAGGTTTCTAGCAATTTGTTGGTAATTTTTACATCTATATTCACCGGGGATACTCACCTGTAGTTTTCTTGTAGTAAATTTATCTGGCAGTATCAGAGCAATACTAGCCTTGTAAAATGAACTTAGGAGTGTTCTTTTCTCTTCAATTTGGTATTAATTTAAATATTTGGTAGTTTTCACCAGTGAATCTATCTGGTCCTGTGCTTTTATTTGAGGGGAAGTTTTTTATTCCATTCCCTTACTTGTTATTGGTCTGTTCAAATATTTTTTAAATTTTTTCATGATTCAGTCTCGGTAGATCGTATGTTTCTAGGAATTTATTTCTTCTAAGTTATCCAATTGGTTGGTATATAATTGTTCATAGTAGTTATCATATAATTCTGATTTTTTATTTACCTCTGTGTTCCTGACAGGTCAATGCACTTGTCCATTTTTTCTTCTCTGTCTTCCTACATTTATGTCTTGCAGTGAAGTTCTGCTCTTCCTTTACTCTTACATTTTTATGTCCATTTAGCCCAGCTCTTGATTTTAGCTTAAGTCATGATCTCATGGTTGAGAGATGGAGTCCTGTGTTGCAGGGGTCCTGCTTAAGATTCTCTCTCTCCCTCTTTCTCTGTTCCTTTCCCACTCTCACTCTCTGTCTCTCAAAAAAAATTTTTTTTAATTAAAATGTTTGCTTTGATAATCTCATTTTATTTTACTCTTGTGACTACCATTGGTTTTCATTGGTTACTTCTCAGAATGTTCCAGTGATGTCTGAAAAACCAATATGGTTATTGCTTCCCTTTTCTGTTTTGTTTTTGTTTTAACTTATGTGGAAACAAAATTTTGCCTAATCTCAAAGAACCTTTCCTCAAATTTACTGATTGCGCTGCTGTTTGGAACATATCATTACCATTTTTTAATACCCCTTCTTTAAGGCGGCTCTTAATTACATCTCCTTGAGTATAGACTGGACTGAGTGAGTCCTTTCAAGTAAGAGAATATTAAAAGGGAAAAATATAGCAAATTGAAGTGAAGAAAACTGGCAGCAATGAACCAAATGATCACATTACCATTGATAGTATTTTCATGCTAATATAATATGCATATGTCTCTGTAGACACTGTTTCCTAAACTATAACTTCAATATATTCATTACAAAATATTAAACATAGGGTACCTGCGCAGCTCAGTCACTTAAATGGCTGACTTTGGCTCAGGTCATGATCTTGTGGTTCATGGGTTCCAGCCCTGCTTGGGGCTTTGTGCTGACAGCTCAGAGCCTGGAGCCTGTTCCGGATTCTGTCCTCCTTTCTCTCTGCCCCTCCCCTGCTCACATTCTGTCTGTCTCTCTCTTTCTGTCAATAATAAATAAACATTAAAAAATATATTAAACCAAAAATTGAAGGACATTCTACAAAATACTTGACAAAAATGACCTTCAAAAGTATCAGGGCTATAAAAGATAAGAAAAGACTGAGAAACTGCCACAGATTGGGAGAGACTAAGGAAACATGATAACTAACTGCAATGTGGTATCTTGGTTTGAATCCTGAGCCAGGACAAAAATATTACTGGAAAAGTGCTAAAATATCAAAAAGTCTGTAGTTAGTAGTAGCATAACAATGTTAATTTCTTAGTTTTGATAAATATAACATGCTTCTATTGATAATAACATTAGACAGAGCTAGATGAAAAAGGGAAGGGAACATCCTATCCTCTCTTTGTAACATTTCGTTAAACCTAAAATGATACAAGCATAATTTTTTTTTAAAGTGAATAATAACATATCTACAAATGGTTATTCTCAGAATTATAAAGATTTTACTTTTTACTCAATATCAATGCAATAAAGCTTAATTTAAAAAGTATATATAGCTGGGGCGCCTGGGTGGCTCATTTGGTTAAGCATCCAACTTCGGCTTAGGTCATGATCTCGGAGTTCGTGGGTTTAAGCCCTGCATAGGGCTCTGTGCTTGCAGCTCAGAGCCTGGAGCCTCCTTCAGATTTTGTGTCTCCCTCTCTCTCTGTCCCTCCCGTACTTGCTCCTTCTCTTTCTCTCTCTCAAAAATGAATAAACATTAAAAAAAGTTTTAACAATATATAACAGGATTTGTGATAGAATTTGAAAAGTTGATTATTAAAATTATATGAAATAATGAATCCCAAGACTTTGTTGAAAAAGAATAGATATGTATATACATGTATATAAATATGTGTATCTATAAATGTATTTATCTACTCATACATAATATATATTTTATAAGATGTATAATTTTTAATTATACATTTAATAATTATATATAATTATGTATAGACACAATAATATATACAGTAATTAAAACACTGAAGTATAGTTATAGCAAGGGTTGATTGTATGTGATTTGATCCCTGCTGACTAATACGACTTTAGCTTATGCCACTGTCCTCTTTACTTCCTACTCTCCTGGCCTTTGATCTTAGAATTGGCCAATGTCCTTCCCATCAACCCTGTTTCATATTCCTGGAGTAATATACACTTCACCTTGCTAAATCCAACTCACTCTTCTGGCTTAAAATAAATACTAGTTCTTAGGTTTTTTTTCTAGCATATAGCTGCATAAAGACTTATAATCTATATTTTTTAAACCTAATATTTTCCTTTGGCAATACTAACAAAAAATCGCAATTTTGTTCTTATCCGTATCAATACTCTCTAATGACGTAAATCCCTATATTAGTTTGCGAGGATTGCCACAACAAAATACCACAAACCGGGTGGTTTAAGTGGGAGAAATTTGTCTTCTCACAGTTCTGGAGGCTAGAAACCTAAGATCAAGGTGTTGTCATGTTTGGTCTCTCCTGAGACATCTCTCCTTAGCTTCTGGGCAGCTGCCTTTAGCTGTGTCCTCACATTGTCTTTCCAATGCACACATCTCTGGCATTTCTTTTTCTTCTTATAAGTATACCAGTTATATGTGATTAAGGCCCACCTTAATAGTCTCATTTTAACTTAATCACTTCATAAAGATTTTTTCCTCCTAATATGGTAAAATTCTGAAATATTGAAGGTTGGGACCACAACATATAAATTTTGGAGGGATACAGTTCAGTCCATAACACTCCCCATTTGATTAGGCCTTCTGAGATGTGGTACATGTCTGTCTTATCCATATCTTTATGTAATTTTTCAATGAATGAATGGAAATGTATAAATGACCATTGTCCCATAGATAGAAGTAATTTATGTCTTTATTTACAATATAGTCTAAATCAAGCTGACTGCCTCAATCTATAAGCAATTGAACAGCTTAATCAGGTAGAAATATATTCACTGTCTAAGACAATGATGGTCATATTTTAATGATAGTCATTTTGAAGCTAACTATAATATTAATGTCAATAAGGTGAAAATTTTCTGTCCTTTCCAATGTTCTCTACTTATAGATTTTAAAAAAAGAATATCATCAAACAGAAAAATTCAATGTGATTAGATTATGCCAACCCATATGTTCTTGAACTAGGTTTCTGAAAGTGGTTCCTTAAGAGACTTAAGTTTATGCACTTCTTGAGTTGTCTCTTTGTTATAACAGGAAATCATTTTCTTGACTGAATTTTTTAAAAAAGCCCTTATGTAAAAATTGGCTCTTTAAAGGTTTTCATATTTGTGGCTTGTTTTAAAAATACAGAAAAGGAAGTATATAATTGTATTTTAATAGCATATAGGCATGGATTTAAAAGAATCCAAAAGAACCATATAGTTAAGGAATATACAAATTACATGAAATGTTCATCTGTAAATGTATTTTTTGCTAAAATTTTTTGTCAAAGTATAACATTCATACAAAAAAGTGGTCAAGTGTTAAGTGCACAGCTCAGTGCATTTTAATTAAATAAATCACCAATGTAACCAGCACCCAAATAAGAAATAGAACCATCTCTCCCTAATGCCTTCCTCAAGTTGATAACCTCAAGGTGACATCTAACATAAATTGTATCTCCATAGGGTTTTCCTTAGAGGGTTCAAATTTTATACAAATTAAATTAAACATTGCATACTCTTTTAGGTATAGTTTCATTTGCAAACATTCACTCAGGAATACCCTGATGAATCAGTCCATATTATTGCACATAGCAAGAGTTTTTATAGTATTCCATTTAGTAAATACATTTTAATTCATCTATCTTATTGTTGATGAATATTTGTTGATGAATCCCTACTGCTATTTCATTTATTTATTTTTCCTTATTAGACATAAGTGCTCCCATTAGAATTCTTATATATGTATATTTGATATAAGTATATACCTATGTTGGACTTACACCTATTAGTAGAATTTCTGGGTCATGACATATAGATATATTCATTGTTAGTGCCCTCAGATGACTCCAGCTCCTAACCTTCACATCAAGTCATCTGAGGGTTAGTGCCAATCGTTTCCCAAAGTTGACAATGTCATTTCCATTTGGCTCGCTTTTGATATACTCACCCTTGAAACCCAGCCACCATACTTTGAGAAATATAAGAAGCTACAACTTTAATTGAGATCTTACCTGGCAGCATACATCAAGTACTCAGGAGTGAGAAAACCCTCAGATGACTCCCACTCCTAACCTTCATGCCACCCCATTCATGTCAAGTGGAAAAGACAAGAATGGCCCCCGCTGAACATGTTCAAATTTCAGATTAGCAAGCAAATATATATGCTGCCATTGGTTTGATCCGCTAAGTTTTATAGGGATTTGTTATGCAATAATTGATAAGTGGAAAGGGGGGGGGGAAGCTTCCAGATGATATGATGATAATGAAATATTGAAAGACTTATGATATCACTTGGGACGTATCTAGATGGCTGTTTATTCTGTAAATATGTAACTCTAATATTTCCATAACTATCTATCAATTTTAGGCTTTATCCTGATATGACATTTCATGTCATACAATCAATTTCTCAAAGTAGATTACCTTGATCAATCATCAGTTTCCCCAGCAATGTGAAGGGAACTATACAATTTGTAGTTTTTACCTTAAAACTTAAAGAAAATAGAGTGAACAGTTATGTATTTCAGATTTTCAAGTGTTTTAGAAGCAGGGATTAGTGACACTAAGCGTTCATATATGAAAATCAGCAACTGCCTTAGTCAAATACTTATGCATTTGTAAGAAACTGTCATACTCGTTCTCCAGAGTGTTTTTCATCTTATTCACCCCTACTGGAAACATTACCCTGGCTCCACTTCTTTGCCAGCATTGGTACTATAATCTTTTTAATATCAGCCCTTACTGTACAGCAGTATGTCTTTGTGGTTTTAGTGAATATTTGCCTGATTACTATCGCTCAGCATGTTTTCATGCCATTTATGTATCTTATGTCGTGAAGTATCTCTTCAGATATTTTGCACATTTTTATTGGGTCGTTTATCTTTTCATTATTAAGGTCTAAGAGTTTCAATATTTTAGATATTAATACGTTGCCAGATACATGCATTGTGAATATTTTCCACCCTCTCTACAGCTTTTTAATTTTTTTTCAGATCGTTTCTTTATCTTTTTCAGAGAAGAATGCTTTAGCATTGGTGAACTCCAATTTTTATTTTCTTATTTTATGGTTTGGAACTTTGTTTTATTATTTTGCTCACTCTGTAGTTATGAAGACATGTTCCTATGTTTTCCTCTAGAAAGTTAATAGTTTTAGTTTTTACTCTTCATTTTATGTTTCATTTTGAATTTGTGTTGGAATATGTGGAGTTCTTAGCACTATTTGTTAAAAACACTAACTTTTTTAGGGGCACCTGAGTGGCTGAGTCAGTTAAGTATCCAACTTTGTCTCAGGTCATGATCTCATGGTTCGGTTTGTGAGTTCGATCCCTGCATGGGGCTCTCCGCTGTAGTACAGAGACTGCTTCAGATCCTGTCTCCCTTTCTCCCTGCCTGCCCTTACATGCACATACTCTCTCTCACTCTCTCTCAAAAATAAAATAAACATTAAAAAAAACCCACTAACTTTTGAATTGACTAGGCCTTTTCTAAAAAATTAGTTCACATTATGGGTCTATTTCAGACTCTGTTCTGTTCAATCTATGCTTACATGCTTAATACAATCAAACTGTATTGATGACTGTCTCATAATAATAAAAGTTTCAGAAAGTTTTTGGCTATTCAATGTCTTTTGCATTCCTAGCAAATTTTACTATCGATTTGTTATTTTCTACATTAAACCTGGTGAGACATTGACCATGATTGCACTAAATTTATACTTCAATTTGGGGAGAATTGTTATCTTAACAGTATCATTTTTTTTTTGCTCCATTTATTTATGACTTCATTAATTTCTCTCAGCAATGTTTTATAGTTTTCAAGTTTTGATCTTGCATATATTTTGTTAAAATTTTCTGTATTCGATTTTTGATAGTTTTATAAATGGCACTTTAAAATCTCTTTCTGATCATTGCTAACATATAGAAGTACAATTGATATTTTACATTCAATTTGTGTCCTATGGCCTTTCTCACTGATTAACTTCTAAACTCTAGGACTAAGTCTAGTAAATTCTGTGGCTATTATTGTTTCTTTAGGAGTTTCTACATACACATTTCTGTCTCTTGGCATGTCTAGACACATTTATTTGATACCAAAAACTGTAAATATTATATTTTTAAGTGTTCAAACCATTTTGTTATGTTTTCCATTTTAAAAGGAAATTTGGGGATTCAAGGCAATTAACTTATTTTCAGATCATTTTAATTCCATTGGGATCTGTTTTTAAATGTTGCTAACACATGACTAAAATAGATGTTACTCCAGGGATAGCTATTTCAGCCTAAACTGAAGTGTGCCTCCTTAAGTTTCATTACTGAGTATCCCAGCTGACGCCCAAGGCTCTCTATCTGGGCTGGTCAGAGTTTGAAAGTCTCTGGACCTGTGTGAGCTCTGGAAATGATTCAGCTTAAAACTTCCCATTGTGTGTGTGTGTGTTTGGAGGGCGGGGTGGAGTTGCATTTTATGTGCCTGCAGTACAATATATAGCAATTATCTGCACATCTCTGAGGCTCTTTTTCTTTGTATCTTCTTTCTAGAACTCTGCCCTATAATTCCAGCTGCCTCAGCCTCCCCAAACGCCAATTATCTCTTAACTTAGTGCGACTGCCAGGCTCGTTTTGAGGACTTGCTCCTTGTCCTTGAATTTCTGAAATTGCCTTCAGGCATAAAGCCAAGGCTATTGGAGAGCTTACTTCCTTTGTTTCCATCTCTCAGGAATCACAATCTGGTGCTTTCTCTGTCCAAAGTCTGCTAACAGTTGTTTCATATAGCTTTATAATTGTGTATGGTAAGGGTTCAAGTTGTAAATGTTCCGTTCCAGCATGGCCAGAAAGCTAAATCCTCAAATGCAGTTTGTATGAAAAACATGTATCAACCAGCTAAAAGAAAATATGCATGTTGTCTAATTTAATTGAATTGCCTCAAACTAATAAATATGAATTTATTTTCTGATATTAGACTAACATCACTTTAACTGAACACGTCTCTGAATTAAAAAAAAAATTGGTTTACTGTGCAGTGTATCTATAGATAGATAGAGGTGGAGAGATATAGATATGCTTGCAATGGAAGGAGATTTTATGTTTTCTCATTTTATCTAATGTGTGTGTATTGCCTACCCCCCAAAATTTAATACCATGATGATGACAATGAATATATTTTGCAAAGGTGTGGTGATTATAAAAGACAAAACAAAGGACTAATAATAATTTATTTTGCATTTTGAGAAGAGGTTAAAAACTCATATTGCCTCTAGGTGATAGTGAAATAAACCATGATAAAAAGTTTTCTTTTTTGTAAGAGGCTGTCCCTTTTGTGACATGTATTAGGCAAATTTATTTGCTGTTTTTTTTTCCTATTATCTTCCTGTGACTATCCTTATTTGTAGTTTTATAATCAATTAGTGCTTATTTCTCTTGTTTCAAACTAAGAACATATATATTAACTGTTCTATAAGTTGAAGTAAGGACGAATACAGTCAAAAAAAGTGAGGGGTAACAAAAGCTTATTTTTTTTTGAAAATTCTTTAATGTTTATTTATTCTTGAGAGAAAGAGAGACAGAGCACAACCAGGGGAGAGGCAGAGAGAGAGGGAGACAAAGAATCCGAAGCAGGCTCCAGGCTGTGATCTGTCAGCACAGAACCTGACACGGGGCTTGAACTCACAAACCGTGAGATCATCACCTGAGCCAAAGTCAGACACTTAACCGACTGAGCCACCCAGGTACTCCAACATAAGCTATTTTCTAACTGCATATAATGATATAAAATATATGTTTGTCTATATCAATAAATGTGAATTAGACTAATATAAGGAAACTATATGTATGCAAAGTAAAATTGGAAAAACATTTTTTCTTTTGTGGGCACAATAATCAGCTGCAGAAATTGTCTCTATATTAATCCTTTCCTTTCTGCAGGCTTCAGAACTCTTTATCCAAGAGAATTATTTTCAATAATCTCTTTTGTTACAATGCCAAGGGATAGTACTTACTTTATTCAAAATAGAAGTCAAGCTAGTACACAAGAACAACAACAACAACAACAAAAAAACAATGTATTTCAGTAGTCACATAGGGTGACAGGTATAATATTGGAGACTTGATCTGACACTGAGCATTTAAATACACAATACGGTTTAGTTGCCGTTTTGGTAGGACTGCAGGGAAATTAAGATATGAAGGTGGGACAGGTGTGAGAAATAAAATTGTAAATATGAAGGGGCGCCTGGGTGGTTCCATCGGTTGAGCATCTGACTTCAACTCACGTCATGATCTCACAGCTTGTGAGTTCAAACCCCACATCAGGCTCTGTGCTGACTGACAGCTCAGGGCCTATAGCTTGCCTCGGATTCTGTGTCTCCCTCTCTCTCTGCCCCTCCCCTGCTCACACTCAGTCTCTCTCCCTCTCAAAAATAAATAAATATTAAACAATTTAAACAAAATTATAAATATGAATAGGAAAAATGTGAATTATTGTAACAATATAGAAGCCTATTTATGATGTATTCATGTCACAACTTAATTCATTATCCATCATTCTATTTTGACCTAACCAAGAGTATTTGAAATGTTTTAGGGAAGTTGGATTTCATATATGAAAAGGTGTGTGTGTGTATGCACAAATGTTAATACGATATGCAAAACAGATAGTGTATGTAACAGTAAGCAAATGACATTACTCATTCTGAAATCTTATTTTTAAGATTTTCAAGTAATCTCTACACCCAAAATGG
Source organism: Panthera leo (assembly GCF_018350215.1). Lineage (NCBI taxonomy): Eukaryota > Metazoa > Chordata > Mammalia > Carnivora > Felidae > Panthera > Panthera leo. Next base: position 179,048,997 of record NC_056686.1, read on the forward strand.
GGCTCAAACCTACAACCCCAATAGCAAGATTTGTATGACTGAGCCAGCCGAGTGCCCCTGAATATTCTTTTATGAAAGTATTTTAGATATTACCCCAAATATGTTAAATTTTTTCTCAAAAATAATGCCCAACTCTATCCATGTATATATTTTTTTATTTTAAAGTTTATTTATTGAGAGCGTGAGAGAGAGAGAGAGAGAGAGAGAGAGACAGACAGAGAATGAGTGTGGGAGGGGCAGAGAGAGAAAAAGAGAGAATCCCAAGCTGGCTCCTTGCTGTCAGTGCAGAACCTGACGGGGGGTTCAAACCCACAAACTGCGAGATCATGACCTGAGCTGAAATCAAGAGTGGGATGTTTGACTGAGCCAGCCAGGTGCCCCAACTCTACCCATATTTTTATGGTACAAGAAGAGCAATGTACATAGATATAAAATATGCTACTGTAGGCTGTTAGTGACCGAATTATGTCCTCCCCAAATCCATATGCTGAAGTCCTAACCTCCAACGTGGTCTATATTTGGGAGATAAAGCCTTTAGAAAGATACTTAAGCTTAAAAGAGATCACAAGGGTGAGGCCTTAAACCCATAGGGCTGTTGTCCTTATTAGAAGCAGAAATGATACAAGAGCTCTCTCTCTCTCTTCCCAGCTTTCTCTCTCTCACTGCATAGGCACAGAGGAAAACACGTGATGACATACAGAGAAGACAATGGTCTATAAGCCAGGAAGAGATCTCACCAGAAAACAACCATGTTGACACCTTGATTTTGGTCTTCTTGACTCCAAAACTAGAAGAAAATCAATTTCTTTCCTATAAGCAACCCAGTCTGTGATATTATTTTATGGGAGCCTGGGCAGACTGATACATAAGTCAATGCTATATTTTAAGAGCATCAGTAAATAAATCATCAATATTAAACTTATTGCAAGTGACTCCAATCAATGCAAAAGAAGTCTATAATATTTTCAAATATAAACTACAATAGTTCATGTAGCATTTAACTATAATACTTAAGCACTTTCTTGTTCGTTTCTATCCCTTGTATCCTTAAATCATTACATTTTTATAGGAGATTATATCTGAAACTAGACTTTGCTATTGATAATGATCAATTATTTGAAGTAAGAACTGGCCACAGTAACTGTCAGATGATTATCAAAATTCTGTAACTCAAGTAGATTTTCTTCCAGAAACAAGATGGACCATGTTGTGTGAGATACCAGTCCACCTATTTTTGTAATTCTTGTATGTGTCCATATTATTTTAAGAGCATTATTTTAAATAATGAATGAGTTCTATTACTATTCATGGTGGGGGACTGATGCTTAACTATGTTCTATGATAGCTGTATTAAAAATTAGAAGTATTAAAACAAATGAAGAGACGCATTTTCAAACACATTACGTAATCAATTTCACTCCCTGAGCTTTGTGAATGTTGTTAGTAAATAAATAGTATTTTAAAATAACCTTATTGGTCACTGAACATTTACCTTAAAATAGTAAGTTCTTCAAAATATCATATTGTGCTAAATGGATCATTTGCAAAAAAAAAAAAAAAAAAGAATTAGACACGAAGCAGCTTCCATAAAACATTTATTCCAAAGAAATTCTTAAAGCTGCATTTGGATGAATCCAGAGTAAAACTGGCCAGTCTTGTTGACCACTCAAGGCATTTGACATCCCATGGCACTCTTTGAAACAGCAGAGGTATTAACCCTGAAGTTCTGGCCTTACTCCAAATCTATTAATTAAATCCTCCCTATCTTATATTCCCCACGTATTTCCAATTAGGAAAATTGTTCTTCATTTCTCTTTGATATTGCTATTGGGAAATGTTCTGGCACAACTCTCCTGTATCTGTTCTCCCTTGGAATTTAACTTCAACACAGCCTGAAATTTGGGATGAATGACATCTTTATATTGAAGGTGTTCTGCCCTCTAATAAACTGTGGCAACATGCCCCGCCTGATGTTTCACAGAACATACTGCTCAGATAAAACATGGCATCTTGCTTATTATATATACTTTTTAATTTCTTAGTCATAAACCATCATAAGGCAAGAAAAGTAAATGGCAACTTCCAGGATATTTTAATGTACAGGGAGGAATTTCCTGACAAGAAAGCAGGAGTTATGCTAATCAAAACAGGGCTAGGAATTGCCAAGCTTTTTCTTTTTTTTTCACTTTTAAACCTCTACAGCTGGCTATGTGGGGGAAAGAACAGATGGGATGAATTATATATTTAAACAGCCTTTGACATCACGTCAAACACCTTGGCTTTTGCTCTGTAAATGGAACTTCACTATTTTTCTACTTATTGCAGTCGTAACACTCCTTGTATTTTATTAAAATGTTATAGACTAGACAAGCAATAAAACATATATTAAAGATTTTAAGTTGTGCATTATGATGACAAAGTGATATTTAAATGTAAACAGAAGAGAATAGCAAAGCTAGCATACTAAACATTCTATCTTAAATTAATAAACGATTCATTTTTTATTCTCTGAAAAATGTGTTATCCCATTGCACAAGTTAAAAATTATCCCTTTTCATCTTCTAACAGTAGGATTATTTCTAAGTCAATGTTTATCTCAGGAATTTATTCACTGTTGGAGATGTGAGCACGGTAGAGAAGCTTCTGCCAGCGAGAATCTTCCTGGATTTCTGACAGGCATAAGCGAGGGGGAAGTGGAGTTGGATTGTGTATTGTAAAGAATTTGAGACGGATTTATCCATTCATTCATTAATCCAACAAAGATCATTTGAGTACCAGCCATGTAATAGCTATGGATCTAGGAATAAAACAAAGTCCTTAACATCAAGATTCTTACATGTTACTGATAAAAAAGACAGTAAACACCTAAACAAGTAAGTATTTAAGGTTAGGTTGTTATAAAATCTGTGAAGAAAGAAGAATAAAGAGACAGTTGAAGAAAACATATTTACTTAAGGTGGTCAGGGATGATCTATTTGAGAAGATACTATTTGAACAGAAACATGTCAAATTTGAAGAGTGAGCAATGTAGAACATATGGAGAATTTTTTTTTTCCAAACAGTGAAGCAGCAAGTGCAAAATACCTGAGAGAGAAGAATGCTTTCTGTGTTCAAGGAACTGTGTGGTGAGCACTGGGCCTGCATTAATGTGGGCAAGGAAAGGGAAGAAATGTCCTATAGGCCATTTTAAAGACATTCGTTTTTCTATGACTGTGTACAACACAGATTACAGAGGCAAGATGGACGAGGAATTCAGTTACCAGGCTGTTGCAATAATTCAGGTTTGAAATGATGGTGGTTTGGACCACAGTTAAGTGATGGCAATGGTAAGCAGTGGTCAGATTCTGGAGGTAATTTGAAAGTAAAAAACATAAGTGATCTGAGGGATCAAATGTGTACATAAGAGAACAAGAAGGGTAAATGTTCACTCTGAGGATTTTGTCCTTTGCAACCTAAAGGATAAAATTCTAATTTAATGAAATGGGTAAAAGAGGGTAGATAGTTTGAATACTCCTTCCCTCATATTCATGTCCACCTGAAATCTCAAAATGTGACCTTATTTGGAAATAGGGCTTTGCAGATTTTTTTTAGTTTATTTATTTATTTGGGTGTGGGGATGTGGAGGGGCAGAGAGAGAGGGAGAGAGAATTCCAAGAAGGCTCTGCGCTGTCAGTGCAGAGCTGGAGGTGGGGCTGGAAATCATGAACTGTCATGATCACGACCTGAGCCAAGACCAAGAGTCGGATGCTTAACTAACTGAGCCACCCAGGTGCCCCAAGGTCTTTGCAGATTCTTAAGATAAATGTTGAACGAGATAATCTCAGTTAGATGAGCCCTGAACCTAATGACAGTGTCCTTGTAAGATATAAACTACAGAGACACACAGAGAAGCAGGAAATGTAAAGATGGAGGCAGAGATTGGAGTGATGTATCTAGAAACCAAGGGATAGCAAAGATTGCTGGTGACCAACTGAAGTTAGGAGAAATATGCAAGGAGGGGATTCACCTTCAGAGTCTCTAGGGGAAAAAAAAGAACAAAACAAAAAAAAAAAAAAAAAGAAAAGAAAGGAAACCCTGGCAACACTTTGATTTCAGACTTCTTTCCTCCAGAACTGTGAGAAAATCAATTTCTATTGTTTTCAGCCACCAAGTCTGTGGTAATTTCTTATGGCAGTCTTAGGAAAGACATTCAGGTGGGGAGGGAAATGAGGAGTTTGTGAGAAATTAGGAGTTTGGTTTTTTTGCATATAAATTTGAGATACTCATGACAGATAAGGAGAGATGTCAAATTGGCAAAGTTGGTCATAAGAGTATAGAGTTCAGAGGTGAAAGTAGGCCAATATAACTATTTGTGAGTCATTAGGGTATAGTTGATATTTACAGTTGTCAGTGAATAAAACCACCTGTGGAATGAGTGTAACTGTGAAGAAAATTGATAAAAATACTGAGTTGTTGGATATTCCAACATTTAGAACTTTAAGAACAAAGAAGTCAACAAAGGAGAGTGGGAAGGAATAAAAGGCAAGAGTTTGGAGAAGATTCTTTGCCAGATGATAATAGGTCAAGTAAGATGGATGATAGGAATTGGATATTCAGTTCAGCAACAGCGGAGATCACCCTTGACCTTTTCAACAACTATTTTAATGGAGTGCCAGCAGGCAAGACCCTAATTGGTTTTGGTCCCAAAGGAAATGACCAAGAGTGAATTCAAAGTTCAAGTTTTGAAGTTTGGCAATTTGAAGGGTTTGAGTTGAAATCAAACAGAACAGAAAAATGCGACAGAAGCTTGAGGTGGATGTAGGTTTATATTTTTAAGGATTAGATATCCTAGCTCACAGTAATGCAAATAAATATTTGTTTAAAAATTGAAAACATGCTATTATGCACAGTGAACCATAGACTTATTGGGAAATTTAAATGTTAACATAATTGCAAAGAGAAAAATCTGTCTCACAACAGATTTGGCTATAAATAAATAACAGTATAACCGTGTATTTCAGCCTTTTGCTCAATTTCATAATAAGTAAATAAAAATTTTCCATAAAATAAAAATGAAAAATATGAGGGAGGATATTAAAATGTCTTCTAGTATGGCTTTAAAAAAAAAGAAAAAAAGCTCAAATGTCTAAAATTTGCTGTAGAACTATATGAGAGCTAATATTTCCAAGTCAATGGAGTATTTATTTTTGTATCAGTTTCATACAACATTGCTTTATTTTTTAATTTTACAGCAAGCATAAATTTATCATACAATATTTTCTTTAGATCATATTCACTCATTTACTATTTGATTTTATTCCTCATTAATTCTTTCTAGAAAGTGTAATTTTTCTTAGTTCAATTCATTTTACTTTGTAATGAGAGTAGAAATAGTCTTATATGTTGTTTTTTTATTCATGAAAAAATACTTTTCATAATTTTAGCCAATATCAGTTATACTTTATGTTGTGTTGTGATCAAAATAAGTATGTATGGAATGAAAAACAGGAGTAACATTGTTCCTTAGAAAGTACATAAGAAAATCATAGCCTATACTCAAGATATTTTTGGTACTACACTATTATTCAAGAGTACATCTGTATATTTATTGTTAACCTATTGTTCCACGTCTTTGGTATTTTATGTAAAAGGTACTTTCTGTGCTTGTTTTGACAGATCAAAGAAGAAGTAGAGTACAACAAGCAATGAAGTACAAGCAATAAATGTTGAATAAAAGTTGAGAGTTAAGGAGAAAAATGGACTTATATCATGTTGATTTTGGTAAGATAGACTTTGTTCAATTCGATAAAACAATAATGTGTAAGAACTTGAAACACTGGTATAACATGTACTGTTTTCTGCCAAATAATCGAATCTCTAATTTTAGAAAATGACTACCATAAGAGAAATAATAATTTATATTACTTATGAAAAGCATAACTTCTTCCATTTTTAATTAAGGCTTTATCATTAAAATTCATTTGCTAATTTTTAGGTGGAGGAATTACATTATCTCTCATTCACTGCACTTAAGTAAAGGAACAAAACATAGCAATCCCCAACAGTGCAGAGACAAAATTTTGGTGGGCAAACGACCCTCTCTCTTAGTAATATGCCCTACATGTTTAATCAACTAGACCTCCTCAAAGTCTGGTATTTGTCTCTGTAATACTGGGTATCCTCATAGTATGCCGGTTTCCTCCTCCTTTGCCTTAGTCCGAAAGTACCTCCACGCAGAAAGTGGGGGTATTTTAGGACTCACCTTCTCTTCTTTCAGGGAGCATCATTCTGCATTGACTAGTGTCTCATTTTCTAAATAAATTTTATCTTAAAAATATGGAAAATATTCAAATCAATAGAAATTCTACATTGATTAATCTTCATCTTTAGATCTGTATATACTCCCACCTTCTCTCTTCTTCATTATATCTGTATCAAGATCCATTTATTGTCTATATTAACAAAGGATCCTCCTTAAAATGAAAAAAGAATCTGTCTTAGATTCATTAATTATCATGCAATTTTCCTTCTGTATATTTTCAGATAGACCGTGTGTGTGTGTGTGTGTGTGTGTGTGTGTGTGTGTGTGTAGGAGTAACTCTATGCCCTTTAGTTTTAAATAATTTACACATTTATTTGTTTACTTATAATGGGCTTTTCCTACAAAACGAGATATTTTACAGATAGTTTAAATCAAAACCCAAAAAGGGAGAAAGGGAAAGAATAAGTAACAAAGAAAAGTGTTAATTTGACTAAGAAATGAGGATCAGAGAAAAATTGAACAAAAAACCAAATTTAAATACAATTCCTGCACAAATAACATATGTTGTTCATATTTCTTTCTCTGTACTGACTTTATAATACCTTTCTACCAAAAAGCCCTCCCTCTCCCTCACATCAGACTAAATCCTACAGTTCCTTTATGGGGACCATTATTTCTTTCTCTCTATGAGTAGTTCCTGAAATCATCAGTCATTGTGATCTTCTTTTTCTGGATGCTTATAGATCTTGAAGCTGTACCAATCAATCTACCACCTGACTTCATGTTACCTTGTATTGTTTTTTAGTTCTTTGTATTGATTTTAAGTTGTTTCTTGAATGTCTGCTGTTAAATGTAAGTGCCTCAAGTGTCAGGTGCACAACAGGTGCTTAAAAATTCTCACTGATTCCAGAAGAATAAGACATCTAGAAAAATTAAAAAATGGTTTCAATCAACTGAGATTTTGGTGAACAGAATAAGAATCAATTTACTGTACTATAGTAACATTTTGAATCAAAATCAAACCCTCAGTATGAAACATAGGTTAAAAACCCTAGGAAAGCAAAATATTTTGCCTTTGGCTACATCTAACTGTTCCTCTCTTACTTATTCCTTCAGCTATACAGAATTCACAAAATGCTGCCTTTTCCTGAAACGTCTCCCTATTATACTGCCATTACCCCTTACTCTTCAAATACTTGTTCAAATCTTCAAACACTCAACTCCCTCACTAGAGACAGCCTATTTTAGTTTCAAAGAAGAAAATAAACAAATGAAGGGGTTAAATTAACTCAGATAATGTGAGTGATTGTTAGGTTGTGTTCATCTTAGCTGCGCACTTGCCATGGAAGTGACATTTGATGTAGTGTCACATCATAGTATAGCCACCTCAACTGCATGTGTTTTCTGAACGCAATATGCTCTGTCCTCACCCAGGGTTTTTCTGCTTCCTGTTCTCAATGCCTGAAATGCTCTTTCCCTTCATCCCTTTCATAAATGTTTTTTGATTAAATGGATACATCTCTCTTGTTTTGTATGTATGTATGTATGTATGTATGTATATACATATACATGTGATATAGATATAGATAAGATATAGATATAGATTATGTAAATATATAAATAGATATAGAAATGATAATTGGAGGGTTTAAATCTGGTGCGATTTAAGGTCCCTTTTAATTCTAAAATTCTGTAATAGAGTAATTACATTGTGTGACTGCTTGCTGTATTCCAGGGAATCTAAGTACTTATTATAGGCAAGTGTTATTACATCTATAGGATGAGGAATTTGAAATTCATAAAATAAAAATAGTCGTGTAATTTCAAATAGCCTGCACATCATTCAAATGTTTCATCCAATCTAATACACAAACCCACAGTTCCTCAGTTTGACTGCAGGAGTGTGTGTGTGTGTGTGTGTGTGTGTGTGTGTGTGTGTGTGCGCACATGTTTTAGGAAAAAAAAACAGCTTGGACTGTAACTAGTTCCCCTTTGCCGAAGGGTGGCATAAATATTCAAGTGGAAAACTATATTTTCAAGGTGCTTCTTCTACTAGGACTAGAGAGGGAGAAAGGATAACTGAAAATTTTAAGACATTTCCAGTCACGGTGAATTCTTTTTTTTATAGGATAGAGATCTGAGTTATGGCCTTATTTTACGTGTGTTTGGTTGTTTTGCATAGCTGTGAAAATTAAAACAGGATTAAATAATGTAAAGATAGAAAAAACCCAGGAAGTGAAGTCAAAATGGGATTCGTTTGTTCTGCACAATAATAAAAATGGTAATATAAAAAACTGAATCTTCGGGGAGCCTGAGGTTAGCGAGGAGAATGAAGAAAGTCTTATGTAAGTAAAGACACAAAACAACAAGTTTAGAGTTGAAGCTTGTGATTAGATCCAGTGGAAATGTAAGTAAAAGAATTCCAAGAACAGAGAGATATATATGCTATTCCTAATGTGGTATGTATCATTTTGGGTTTAGGTCATAAAAAACCCATGTAGTGAGGGAAGCATATCACATGCACAAATGTCTTGTGGGAACCCTTTCAGAGAGTCAAAGAAAAGTGGCTGGTTTCCATATCTCAGGCCATGACAGAGGAGAAGAAAAAAAATTACAGTAAGAATAAAGTTGAAACAGAAACAGAGATTGCAAAAACAGATTCTTTTTCATAGGTTATAAGGATAATTGAATTGGAGCTGTCCAAGCAAAACTGTCTCAGAAGATGGGAGAGGATATAAGAAAGTTGAAGGAGCATAGCCAATATTTGTATTCTGAAATAACCATTCATGCAGATGTAACTTCTTGACTGCTGTATACTTGTATAGCTGAAAGATTCTTCTCTTTGTTTGATCTCTACCATTTCTTATTGGGATTAACTTAAATAGATATATTTAATTTTATAAATATATAATGTATAACTTATCTACTTAACTTTATCCCAGAAATATATATTTATTTATACCATATTATATATATAATAAATACTATGTATTATATACCATATATGTATATATATGTACACACATATCTCAGTGGGCAGAAAAATCGAGCAAATTTTTTTCATATTTCAGTTAAGATTTATCTTGGGGAATGCCTGGGTGGCACAGTTGGTTAAGTATCCAACTCTTGGTTTTGGCTTAGGTCATGATCTCATGGTTTGTGGGTTTGAACCCTGTGTCTGTCTCTGTACTTACAGTATGGAACATGCTTGGGATTCTCTCTCCCTCTCTCTCTACCCCTGCCCCATTCAGATGCCCCCCCTCAAAAATGAATAAACAAACTAAAAGAAAAAAAAAAAGATTTATTTTGGAAGCTAGCCAAGAATTCATGTTCCAAGGCCGCTGATTAAATTCCAATTAAATAGGTCTGGTCTGACATTAGGTTCAGAAATCTGTGGTATAAGAACAAAGTCAGGTTTCAAGAAACATTAGAAAATAACACCTCTTTACAATAAGTAGAGACAAAGGTCCAACTAGAGTTATACTTGCGTGGTTATTTTTCATAATGGTTTTTTTAATTATTATTTTTAATTTATTAAATCTGCTCTTTCTCCATTATGTAATTGTGTAATTAAGAAATAAGCATAATGACTCATGCTTTTCAATTTGGGGGGCTGTGGGGAGTTTAAGCAATTTTGATTCTGAGACTTAGATTATTTATGTGACTTAGAATACTAATTTGCTGGCAATTAATCATACTCACAGAGACTGAGTTTAAAAATGTTTCTGAGTGTAGCATGTTATATTATTACTAATATATTAAAATGTTTATCATTTATTTGTTCACATTGTGCTAAACACTATGTTAGAAACTTTAAATGTCATTTTTAATCTTTTCCATAAATATTTTCCAGGAATCAGAATTCTGGCTCCAAATTCATGCTTGTTCTTTTTACACAGTTTTCTTAAATTATTTTTTAGCTATCCATCAACGATTTATATGATATGTCCCCTTATTTACTGGTTTTCTTATATAACTATCTGATATGAAAGAATCTAATCGGCACAAAAAAAGGTGGTAAATGCCAACAAAATTTACTTGTAAATAAACATGTTAAATTGATTTTTTTAATGTTCAAAGCTCATTCTGTGAAAATAAACTGAATTATTTTGTGTAACATTTATAATTCACTACTTGGAATCACTTGACAAAATAATTTCCTCATTCACTTGTTGTTTTAAAGGCTTTTGGTTTTTTTGTTTTGTTTTGTTTTTGTGAGAGAGAGAGAGAGAGAATGCACGCACATGCAAGCAGGGGAGGTACAGATGGAGGAAAAGAGAGAGAATCCCAAGCAGGCTCAATGCTGTGGAGCTCAGTCTCAGGAACCATGAGATCATGACCTGAGACTAAATCAAGAGTCCAATGCTTAACCACCTAAGCCCCCCAGGTGTCCCTTTCCTGATCCACTTATAAATAAGGTTTCTATTCACTAATTATAAATAAATCTAAGTCCCCAAGCTATATAAGAGTTTAATGCCATTCTCCAATGTTTCCAAAAAGCTTTACTATGAAAGAAAGGCTATAAAGTACCAACTGTTACAAGTATTATCTAAATCAACCAACATCATTTGCTTCAAAATCTTCAAATGTTAACAATGTGCATTTTTACTTAATTTGAAAACATTTGTATACATCTCCGTTTTTCCTGTCTGTGTGCAGCACTTGTCTGGGTCTCTGCACAATTATAAGCTGTGGCATATGTGCTGTGTCCTCCAGCCTTCTATTAATTTGTAGAAAGAGACATCTTAATTCAGTAGGATACACTGTATGGTCTGTGGCCAATTATAAAAAGATGTCCCTGATATTGGTTTGCGTGTTGAAATAATACGGCATATATCTATTCTGTTCCATTCTCCACGGTTAAATGTAAGAACAGTTTTACTGTACGGACCCCTGGAGGTATGAAAACAGCTTCATGTCTATGGAATAGCCGGGCATATTGAGTCAATAATCTTCACCTTCTATTATTTGAGCAAGTTGTTATAAAAAAATGTTTGACGGTAAGATGAGAATAAATGCTATAAATTTATTACAATATCAGGTTATTAGGAATTGGCATCATGGCCTTATAAGCAGCACCATATTCAGTGTCATCCATAAAGGAACAAGGGAAGATCCTAAAACAGTGAGAAAAAGGTAAATGTATGGTAGAGACGGAGTGGGCTGAGAGACTGAGGTGGGAAATCAGCAGTACTGTTTCACAAGGTGGTTTGAAAAGTGACCTAGTGGGGCGCCTGGGTGGCTCTGTCGGTTGAGTGTCCGACTTCGGCTCAGGTCATGATCTCATAGTCGTGAGTTCGAGCCCCGCGTCGGGCTCTGTGCTGACAGCTCAGAACCTGGAGCCTGTTTCAGATTCTGTGTCTCCCTCTCTCTGTGACCCTCCCCCGTTCATGCTCTGTCTCTCTCTGTCTCAAAAATAAATAAAAACGTTTAAAAAAATTTTTTTTTAAAAGTGACCTAGTAATCCACCTGAGGAATTTAAAGCTAGATGTGGGACTCACTCGAGAATCTCCAAAGTATACTAAATACTTGTACTTATATGATGGTACTTAAAATGCAACATTTTATTTATAGAATTTATTGAGGGGGTGCCTGGGTGGCTCAGTCGGTTAAATGTCTGACTTCTGCTCAGGTCATGATCTCACAGTTCGTGAGCTCGAGCCCCGCATGGATCTCTGTGCTGACAGTTCAGAGCCTGGAGCCTGCTTTGGATTCTGTGTCTCCTTCTATCTCTGTCCCTCCCCCACTTGTGCTCTGTCTCTCTCTGTCTCTCAGAAATAAAAAAAAAAAAAATGTAAAAAAATTAGAATTTATTGAAGACAAGGGTATTTTTATTCAAAATTTGGATGAAATCTAAGTTTGAGCATTTCTGTAATAGCTTACTCCCGTATATATGCTTTAATATTTTCTAAAATAAATTCTCCCTGCATTTCAAATAATAGGTAGGTTTATGTTTTTGTTTGTAATACAAATTAATCTCCAATAGTTTAGGGAAAACAGATACCCAAGCATAAAGTGGAAAAGTTTGTTCATGAGTTTCAGAACTTCTGCTTAATGCTCTCCTCCCTTTTGTGAATGACGTGCTTATAAGTGTTACTATAAAATAGGAGTATTAGTGTCACTCAGAATCAAGAGCTGAGGTGACATGAAGTTATGGAGATAGTTCGCACAATACTTGCTACAGTCACAGTCAAAAAGACTTAATGAGACTGTCTGAAAATAGTTTAAAGATTAGAAAACTCAGATTGGGAGTAAGCTCTGATGTTGAATCCATTTATGGCTGAAATAAAATGGGTCTGGGTCACTGAAATCAAATTTATAAGTAAAAAAAAAAATGAAAGGGTACATACATGGGAAACATTCACATTAGTAGCTCAGACTTGAATGGTCTGGTCAAGAGGTTATAATTTACACAGGCTTTGCACTTCCTATATGAAGTTGTTTCCCCTCTAAAATATTGTTGTCCTGAGGTTCAGGAACATTTTCTAGTGCCAGAGTTCATGGGAAGCCCTCTTTCACTCATGGAGTCATTTAGAATGTTTCTATTCTCTTCTGATATTTAAGAGGAGAAACATATACAGATGCTCCCTGTGTCAGAAATAAACTTAACAGGACAGCTGAAATCAGACCCAGACTTCTCTTGTAATGCAAAGCGTCCAACAGCCTTCACATGTAGTAATACAATCACAAATTATGATAAACTCATCTATTTACAGTGAGATATTTTAGAGCAAAAGAAGAATGGTCAGCCGGAAAAAAACAAAAAACAAAAAAACAAAGCAAAACCTCTTTTGAAGTTACTGTCTTAATTTATTCTTTTCTGTCAATCCAATTTCCTATTTGTCCTCGAAGGTATTATCTCTCTTTCAGAAAAAGGCATTTTCCTTCTCTTACTTTAATCTGACTTTTAATACATTTGAAAGCAATTTGGCTTGGGAAGGAAAATATGTATGTGCATAGACAGATAGAGACAGAGAAAGGGAGAGACTTTAGAGATGCTAAGAGCTCAAAAGAATCCTGAAACTTCTAGCTAGTAACTGCAGCAACAACTTTGTTACTCTCTAAAGTCACGATATTGGTCATGGTATACAGTTAGCTTTCTGGAAACAAGACAAAATAAAAAGAAAAGAGACTTTAAATTATTTTAAAATGTTATTATGTGCATAACCATGTCTAAAAATATTTATGTACAAAAGTTGGAACACAATATGCTTATATATGGAATGCATTTTCATTTTACAAATGGATTCTTCAAGCAGCAAAGGCCTTCTCAGTCTGGTTCCTCTGAATAGATTTCCTAGTTCATTGAAAACATCCTTTAAATATATGTATACATGTATACATTGGTAGATGTATATACATAGTGATGTAAAAAAAATACACTTAAAGGATATTTTCAGTGAGCTGGGAAAAAATCTAGACCTTGGGACATATGCATGTATCAGTATTTGCTATTTTATAATCACATCCAATCATCAGTGCTGGTTCTCATGATAGACAAAGAGGATAAAGAGTTGAACAAAACAATAGCCCTTTTCTTGATTGGTTTACAGTCTGATGCAAGAAAGAATCATATATCCATATCATTTCAATACAATACACTGCAAATATGCATCCATGAGCACCTGGGTGGCTCAGTCGGTTGGGCGACTGACTTCAGCTCAGGTCACGAGCTCACGGCCCATGAGTTTGAGCCCCGCATCGGGCTCTGTGCTGACTGCTCGGAGCCTGGAGCCTGCTTCGGATTCTGTGTCTCCCTCTCTCTCTGGCCCTTCCTCTCTTGAGGTCTGTCTGTCTGTCTCTCTCTTTCTCTCTCTCAAAAATAAACATTAAAAAAAATTTTAACTTACTGAGTTTCTATAGGAAGTAGAGTATATGACTAACTGTTTTACTTTGGAAATGTTGTTACAAATGAATATTATAACCTATAACAATTTTTCTTTATGTTTTACACTGTATTATGCTGACTCTACGTTGCCATAGGCTAGTTTAAGATGTTAGTTGTTCTTTGTAGTAGAATAATTTGAAATAATATTACAGGGAAATGGAAATCATGAGAGAAAACTAGGTAATGAGATTAATTTGTCACTCTGTGTGCTTGGGGTCATGGACCAGGGCTTTGGCTGTGCATACATTGGATATAGAAAGTGTCAAAAAGTTCTTACTCTGACATAAGGATGGGAACACTCATATTAACCACAAAATTCATGCTTTTAAGCCTATCAGAGAGCTATGCATTCCAAACAAATGAAGTTATCCTAGGAGAAAAGAGCCCTTGGGTCCTTTAACCCCAGGCAGAGCAGCAGGAGAAAGAGAAAGATGATGTAGACAGAGACAAGAAAATAACACATTTCCCATTTAGTTTTTATTTAAAAAAATGATGTTTATTTTTGAGAGAGAGGAAGAGAGAGACAGACAGAGCATAAGTGGGGGAGGACAGCGAGAGAGAGAGAGAGAGAGAGAGAGAGAGAGAGAGAGAGAATGAATCCAAAGCAGGCTCCAGGCTCTGGGCTTTCTGCATAGAGCCCGACATGGGGCTTGAAGCCACAAACCATTGAGATCATGACCTGAGCAGAAGTCAGACGCTTTTCTGACCGAGCCAACCAGAAAGCCCCATATTTCCAAATTTTTAAAGGCGTGTGTGTGCTGGCATGAAGGTCTGTAATATCTCAGAGCCCAGACACAGAGTCAATATCCACCCATGGATTCTTTCCCATGGGATATTGTGTGTGTGAACACCTACGGTCGTAAGATCTGGGCAGGAGAACTAATGAACGCCTGTGGGCTGTCCAGAACATCCTGATGTAAGACAGTGACCACCTGCAGCCAGTGGAGGGCAGGAAAAAAGAACTTACAGTCTGCTCCAAAGTGTAGCCGAAGGACAGAAAAACAAAGAAACCCCACAGGCGTTCAAGGGCTCTCAATGAGCTGGAGGCAACAATCTGGGGAAGAGGAGAGTGGAGGGAGATGAGGGTCCATCCACAAGCATGAGTCAGAAACTGCCTGTGGCTGGGACTGGAGACAGCTTGCAGGGACATCCCTCACCCTCAGACCGAGGCACAAGTGCTGAAGCCGACTAAAGTCTGGGGGCAGGATGGGAAAACTGAAAGAAAACCTTCAGAAGTAACTTCTGGTAATAAGGAGAGTCATAAAAGCAGAGAAGCCCTTCCAGAGGCATGGGTGTGTAGGTAAAGGTTGAAAGCAGGGCAGGAGAATGAGAATATTTGGCTCAAGGATAACAATCCCTGAGGGAGGGGATAGAGAAAGATTATCCTCATAAGATGCTATATGAAAATCTAAATAGCTGCCTTTTAGAAAAGGCATATATTTTACTTTTATATTAAGGGGCTATTAGTAAAATATCTAACATTCTAAACTGCAAAAGGCAAACAGACACCTGTAATGTGCATCAACATAGATATGTTTTATTGCATTGATGCTATGAAATAGTGTGTGCTTTTAAAAAGGAATTAAGAAACTGTATATAAGTTTGGCCTGGAAAGTCTCCCACGATATATAAATGCCGTAGCTACAGCTTATTGTGCACAGTTCCTACCCATTCTGCATTCAGTGACATTACCTTAGAAGCTTGAAGTCACCTGTTGTAGAAAATCAGCAGACACTGCAATTAACTACCACACAACCCCACCCCCAAGTGGGGAGCCAATGGTTATTATAGTATATTATATATGAAACAAGATTACATTTGTGTTTAAAACTACCAGACTTCTTATATTTTTCTATTTACTTTAACAACAAAAGGACTGAAGGAGGCAAGACAAAAGCGTTACCAGTGACAATATCAGATGTGGTTTTGGAAAACACTGGGCAAGTATTTTTTGGATAAATTAACTGGATGGACAATTCAGTCTTGTTTAATTTATAAGACTGAGCTCAGGGGTGCCTGGGTGATTCAGTTGGTTAAGCATCCAACTTCCGCTCAGCTCATGATCTCACAGTGTGTGGGTTCGAGCCCACATTGGGCTCTGTGCTGACAGCTCAGAGCCTGGAGCCTGCTTCAGATTCTGTGTCTCCCTCTCTCTCTGCCCCTTCCCTGTTTTCACTCTATCTCACTCTCTCTCAAATATAAATAAACATTAAAAAAAGGGGAGGCACTTGGGTGACTCAGTTATTATGCGTCCCACTTCGACTCAGGTCATGATTCCAAGGTCCATAACTTCGAGCCCCACTTTGGGCTCTGTGCTGACAGCTCAAAGCCTGGATCCTGCTTTGAGTTCTGTATCTCCCTCTGTCTGCCCCTCCCCTGCTAGTTCTCTGTCTCTGTCTCTCTTTCCCAAAAATAAACGTTAAAAAATTAAAAAAAAAAGATTTATCCTTATAAAAATAAATTTTAAAAAAGTGTATTGGCCATATGTATCTCTTCCAATGTAAAATGCCTTTCTGAGTTTTTCCCATTTTAATTTTTGTCTTAATGATCTGTAGGAGTTCTTTTATATTTTATACTAAAACTTTGTCAGCTCCATTGTAACTTTCATGTCTAATTTGCAAGTCATATTTACATTTTTATTTTTACTGTTATTCCCAATATCTTCTGTTTAAATAGAGCTTTTAATTTTAATGTAGCAAAATTTATCCATACTCTGAGGTAGCGACAGCATTTTTTATCTCATGTAGGAAATCCTTTCCTGCCACAAAGTTTGAAAGCTATTTTCATGGGTTCTCTATTTTCTTCTAAAACTTTAGTTCCTCTAAAACTTTTTTTCATATTTAAGTTCTGTATATATGGGCTATAATAGGGAATTATAGTAGGAAATATACATAGTAGGGAAGAATTGCCTAGCATTATTTGGTAAATTACTTTGCCTGCCAATTTGGATTAATCAAATAATCCCATGTAATCATATCCTAATTTTGTGTTTTCTATTCATCCAATTGACTAATTTGTTCATCTCAGGTTCAGTGCCATAATCTCATTTATCATAAATTTATTTAAAACTCCTCAAATTGTTTTTAAGAAGTTTTTTGGCTGTTTTTGAAACTGCTTTTCCATATAAGTTTGAAAACAAATTTGTCCAAGTTTCATAAGAAAAAACCTTGTTTGATCATCATTAAAATTTCATTGAATTGGGTGAAGGCGAATGGAAGATACAGGCTTCTAATTATGGAATAAATAATTCACAAAAATAAGAGGCAGAACATAAGAAATACAGTAAAAAATATATTGTAATAGTGATCTCTCAACCTTACTCAAATTTTTTAAAAGTGTATTGAATCTTTTGCTCAATCTGGAGAGAACTGACCTATGCAACGTTAAATCTTCTTTCCCATGAATATGGGAAATTTTAAAATTAATAAATTTATAAATTTAAACTGATAGCTTTATTTCTCCCTCTATGATCCTGTGCTTTTGATTTATTTTTGTACTCATATACCTTTGGCTAGGACTTGAGTACAATGTAGAATAGCACCAGCAATGTTACCGGTGTCATATTCTTTGTTTGAAACTGAATTCTTCTGTAGATTCTCCATTCATAACAATATTTGCTATTAGCATTTAGTCGATATTATTTATCACACGTGCTAAAGGTTTACTTTATTTCATGAAGTGTGTTGAATTTTAACAACCTAATTCACTGTGTCTATGTAATGATCAGGTATTTTCTCTAACCTGCTAATGTGTTGAGTGGTATGTATAAATTTCTAATGTTATAGCACTCGTGAATTTCTTTTATATCCTTAATTTAGTCATTTTATTTTCAACATTTAAAAATATTTAAAATGTTATTTTGAAAATATTGCTAGATTCTGGTTATTAATATTTAAAAAAATTTTTTAACGTTTATTTATTTTTGAGACAGAGAGAGAGAGAGAGCGTGAACAGGGGAGGGGCAGAGAGAGAAGGAGACAGAGAATCTGAAATGGGCTACAGGTTCTGAGCTGTCAGCACAGAGCCTGATGCGGGGCTCGAACTCACGGACCTTGAGATCATGACCTGAGCTGAAGTCAGACGCTTTACCACCGAGCCATCCAGGCGCCCAGGTTATTAATATTTTTAAGGATCATGGAGTTTGCATGGATTATTATGACTGAGGGAGAGTTCAACTTTTCCTTCAACAAAATTGGACAAAGTTTTACTAAGTTCTATTTCTTTTATGTATTTAAAATTACTTCATTAAATGCGTTTGATAATTACTCACCCTCTTCATCAGTTGCCTAGAAGAGTTGATATAACGATAGAATCAGCCATTCCTTGGAATTTTGGTAAAATGTGCCTATCTATCAGTATCTAGTATTTATTTATTAGAATCTCTTAACTATTGCTTCAATTTCTTTAATTTCTTTCTTCTTGAGTCAATTTAACGTTTTATTAGTCCAGACATTGAATATTTCGTCTACGCTTTCATGTGTAGTGGTATAAAATTTTCCATGGAATTCTTTTATCATTTCACTTTTTGTAAATGTTTTCATTTGTATTTATTTTTACCTTTTCTCATTTGTCATAATCACTCTTGTTAGGAATTTATTATTTTATTAACTCTTTCAGATAAGCAACCTTTGATTCTGTTTATCCTCTCTATTGTATTTTTTTTCCTCAGTTCCACTGATTTTTGTCCTGACTCATGACAGTTAGCCATTTATTTCCCCTCAGCCACCAATCTACTCTTGGTTGCCCTGGTTATGACACTGGACTACCTCTCTGTTTTTCCAACTGGCTCAGTGTTAAGTCCTGTAAGCAGTGGATACAAGAGGGACACTTCAGACTAAAGGGAACCCTCCCACAGATTCTCTGTGCTTTTCTTTCTTCTAGCTTCTAGAGGATGCATGGTTGGTATGCAGGACACCTAGTGGATCTCATATTTAGCAGTACCCACATGGGTGGCTTCCCTGCAAGTTCTATAGGTGTCCTGACTTGATTTCCAGTGAATTCAGTAGCACTACCCCTACAGGTCCCATCCTACTTGTTGTCTTATACTGGTGGATTTCCAACAGCTTCAAAAGCTTCCCTTCACTTCCAGCTTCCTGATGGGTTTCACTGATACCCAGTTGGAAGGCCCAGCCGTGGCACCCTGACTATAGGCATAAGTCCATAGCCAGTAGGGACAACTGTCAAACTTCTCTACCATTCAGATAAGGCTTCAGTCACACCCTCTCCAACAAAGTCTGAATTCTAGCCTTGTGGAGGACCCACTTTCAAGAATGTTCTTTCTGTGGGTTCACTCCCACTGTTCTAGAGTATTCTCATTGTTCTCTTTTTACTTCCTAAGAGTATCTAATTTCTTATAAATACTTAATAACTCATAGTATAGCTTATAATACTCGCTGTGTGATTTCAGTCTCCTAATAATTATCTTTATTATCTACCTATTGCTTTCTTTGTTTTTTATTTAAATGAGTTTGTTTTCATTCAGACATTGGGTTTCATTTACAGTACTTTTCTATCCATGTTTCTGTATTTCTACATCATTATTCTCTGTTATCTCCATAAAGTCAAGAATTAAAATATATATATATATGTCTTTAATTGTTTTGTTGATTAAAATATTCATGTATTTGAAAATGCAAAAGCACAAAAGCACATAAAGAAATGACTTAAAAATGACTGTTTAAAAACCATTACATATGCACACATACACAAAATTATTACATCTGCAAGATAACTGCTTGCATATCATATAAATTTAATTTCCAAACATAGATATCTGGCCAGGCTTGTATTGACATCAGGAAAATGTTTTACTAGTAGAGCTAATCATATTTTAAGGCCTGATTTTTTTTTCCCCAGATAGACAGTAAATAAGACAATATAGTAGGACTAGATGTAGTTCTACTATAAATGTATCCTCGTCTAAAAGTAACTTTATGATACATGTTTTTTATTAAGCTGGGATCCCTGTTTTTCATTCTGAAGCAAACTGCTTCCATATTAGCCTTACTCACTATAATGACTCCAATACAACTGTTAGCCTAAGGAAATTTAGGGGAAAACATTCATTAAATGCTCTATTTTTGCCAACAAATGTGCTTACTTCCTTATGAAGCGTCTCTCCTTTTAAAATTTCTTTTCGCTCACTGATCAACTCAAGGATATCCTGGTCTAGAGCAGCTAGTCACAGTGTATTTATAGGTGTTGTTGACAATAGAAAATACACCTCGTGCACTAGGACAAAAGCAGAGTTGTTACAGAGAAAGAGGAGGATATGCGATGAATTTCAGTAGGAAGGAATTTGAGTCAACAGTTCCCTACTTCAGTTTTTCTCTTTTCTCTTTGGGTTTTTATAATTTTTTTAACCTCTAAATTTGAATATTTAGCACATTAATTTTTAACATGTTGTCCTTTGTACTCATTTAACATTGTAACAGTCCTTCTAAGTACCAGTTTACAACTTCTCAAATATTTTGAAAACAAATGTGTGCATATCTCACGCAAACACATAAACTGGACAATTTCAGCTACCGACAAGGGCTAAGATAAAAGTAAAATTATGTAATACATAGGACAGTTATGGAGAGGGCATTTTTCTTAGCTTGGGTGGTCAAGGACAGTGCCTCTTACATGCTGACATTTGAACTAGTCCAGGATATATTGAATTTTGACTCCAGTGTTAGTGGAAGAAGGCTGAACACGTTTGATGTGAGGCTCTGTTTAATCTGCTGAAACTCAGATCTTCGAACACATCTTTCCTCCTCTTGGAAAACCATCATCCTCGCTGCTCAATTGCCTAGTTTTCTGTTGCTCAGCTACTCTCCCTCCTAGGATATAGCCATTTGGTTATTTTCTCTGTGATTCAACTGCCACGTTCATGGCCATACCTGGAGAAGAGAAAAGTCTCTTTGTTCTGCATCTGTCCGAGTGGAACAGACATGATGTGTACAAATAAGTAAAATGATAAGTAAAAAGGTAATATCTCAACAAATTCTTACAGAGTCTCCTGTTAGCAATTGGTATCTATCACCCAGCTCTGTGACCCTGGGATTAATGCCTTTTTAAAAATCTTCCATCCATGTTTGTGCACATTTTAGTCTCTGATTTCTTCTTAAATATAATCTCCTCTGACTGCCATCTTTCATGGGATCACCATAGTTTTTAATCAAGCAGGGAGAGATTTTTTTTTTAATCCATTCTGCATTTTTAGGTCTTTAAAACGGAAGCTGTGAGGGAGCAGCCACATGTATTTAGTGTGTCCTCTTCATTTGTTCTTTGTTTAAACATATATCTCAGTCCTTAAAAACAATATCATTTCGGGGCAGCTGGGTGGCTCAGTCGGCTCTCTCTGACTCTTGATTTCGGCTCAGGTCATGATCTCAAAGTTCATAATATCAAGCCTTGTGTCAGGCTCCGCACTGATAATGCGGAGGTTGCCTGGGATTCTCTCTTTACTTGCCCCTCTGCCCCTTCCTCGCTCATGCTCTTTCTCTCTCTTGTTTGCTCTCCTTTCCCTCAAAATAAATAAGCACTGAATGATAATAATAATAATAATAATAATAATTATTATTATTATTATTATTATTATTTTAATATATTTTCTGGTCAAGAGAAGACCCCGATAGAGAATAGACTCTAAATAAGCCTTATTTTACTTTGAATCACATTGTCAAGTTTATTCAGGTTTTTGTGTTTTTAATAACCTCAATAGACTCTTCACTGATCTCACAACTCTTTCCTTCTGTAATATCTTGGAATAAACAACTGTCCTTCTTGGATTTAGTACATTGCTCCTTCTCCACAAGTGTTATACTGGCCTTTACCCTGTTACTTATATCTGGTTTCTTCTATTTGTAAAGGACACCGAATTCTAATCATCTCATCCAAGGTGAAAACTGGCCTCACTAACGATCTACAAACAGAATTTTTATACTTTCCATTCCATCATTTTGGACAGTGATGAAGCATAAAACCCCGAGTTAAAGATGAATCCTGTAGGACACCAGTTGTTATATCCCCTGCCTCCAGTCCGACCCCTGTTTATTGCTTTCTGATTACAATTTAGTCAGTTGCCTGCTGACATAATAGCTATATAATCTAAACTATATTTTCCAAGTACATTGATAAGGATATTAAGCTCAATATACTATGCACTAAGGACTCAAAACCTTGCTAATGCTACATTAATGTTAGTACATCACAGTGGTATTTATGAATAACCCAAATCCCTTGGAGTTATACTTGGCAGTAACTCAAGGTATAATGGTAAGGAAGTTACCAACCATCTGTCAGTACAGCTGGGTGAGGGTAACAAGTTCATATCAATGGGAAAACAAATTTAAAGCAATGGGTGATCATTGGTGACATTTCAAGAAAGGGTCTGGATATAATGTACCATTTTTAGAAATCTAAACACTTGCTCTGCAATACTCAAAAATATCCATTTTTCTCTATTGCCAGTTAATGATCTCACTGAATAATGCCAGATTATTACTATTGTGACAAATGTTTTGCTGTCCTTACCTTTCCAAGGCAAAAAAAGCAGTCTTAACATTAAGTAGTCATTCTGATTATCTCATAAGTATCAATAAGTAAAGACTTTTCTCATCTGTGTACACAGAGTGATATTTGAAAATCTAGGGTAAAAGTACCTTCCTAGTTATCATTTCCTGAGTAAATGAGTTGGTAATGATGAAAATGATTGGTAGGCAAAGAGTTAAGAAATGAGGTATAAAATTCCCAAATACTTACCAGTAGATCTTCCATACTTCTAAACCACTCAAAAAATTAAATACTTTGCAATTTGTCATTAGTCTACATATGTTAGAATCATCAGGATTCCTACCTGTATCAGAGTACATTGCAGGGAATAGAAAATACTAGTAGGAAAAGATGTAATGAAGATAATTTGTACCTTACAAATCATCAGAAGGACTACAGTAAGCGATCACCGAATATCAATTTCTACAAATCATCAGAAGGACTATAGTAAGTGATCACTGAATATTAATTTCAAGATCACACCATCATGACTGTGAATTAAGATCACAAATCTGCTTCTGTTCTCTCTTTCACCAAAAATGTCTTTCACTTCCATATAGCTGGTCTGCCAACCAGGGAGCTTGAATATTTGTTGTCTTAGAAGTGCTCATGTAATATGCCTTAGGTATGTAAGTTTGGGAAAGAAACTTAGCAAAAAAAAATGCTGCTCTCATTTGCAAAAATGGTTAACATTTGGAGTTGTCAGTGAGTACTCGATATATATTTTGTGACAAGTTTAAGTTGAAAAATATTAGTGAAATTGGATGGCATATTTACTAATGAAGGATGCTAATACTGTTCTAGGCTCATTTTAAAAGAGTTGTGATAAAGCATACATCTTAAGCACAGCAAAACCTTGGTTTGCAAGTATAATTTGTTCCAGAAACATGCTTGCAATCCAAGCATTTGTATATCAAAGTGAACTTCCCCAGAAGAAATAATGGAAACTCAGATGATTCGTTCCACATCCCAAAAATATTCAAAAAATGATTATAATACAAAATACAAAGAAAATAGAAAATAGAAAGAAAAATAAACAAATTAACCTGCATTTACCTTTGAAAACCTTCAAGGCTGGTGTGAGGGACATGAGAGAGGAAGGTTATTGTGTAGGACGACTTTCACTATCACTTACGGTTACAGTACAATACTGTACTGTATTGTAACTGACTACAGTACAGTATTAATAAAACTCTTGTCATATACTGTATTTAATGTAACTGGCAATAAGGCAGCAGAGGAAAGGGTCTAATTCTGCAGGCAGCCCGACCCAGAATGAAGCAAAGCACTCCTGAGCTTGCATGGAAAAGCAAAAGACTGTCCATAGGTGCTATAAAGTGACAAAAAATACACCAGTGCCAGTTGCGGGCACCTTCCAATGTTATGAAAAATCACTGACTTTTGCCAAACACCATGGCCTGAAACCAAGCATCCAAACATGGGAGTTTATCACCCACAATCCCTAAGAGAGAGAGAGAGAGAGAGAGAGAGAGCAAGAAGAACCATTGGCTCAGTTGTGATCATGTGAAGTTTGGCATCACGTACACCTTGTATTGCAAGCCATTGCTTGTTTATCAGGTTAAAATTTATTAGAAACGTTTACTCATCTTGCAGAACACACGCAGAATAAGTTACTCGCAATCCAATGTTTCACTGTACATGTTAAAGGAAGAAGATAACTATTAAACTTATTTTGATATTTTATTTGTTTGCTATATATTTTCTGTAGAATGTGCTTATGAGAGAAGCACACATTTATTTTTGTAAGAAAGCATCTTTTAAAATCTCCTTTTGATTTTAATTGTAACGTTGATGTGAAGTTAAACAGAACCATCGAAATAAAATTTACTAACATTTCTTTGACAGTCATAAAATCCTTTGATACATGCTGAGAGCATCGCAAAAATGGAATCTTTTTGAAAGCAAGAGTACTAAAAGGTAAGAGGAAGATTAACTTATTACAAGAAGCTAGACCTGAAGACAATGAAGAGACAGAGTTGAAGTATGATTTCAGCATCTCTCATTCTATGCAACTGACTAACATTGTGAACCACAGAACAGAGTCCTGTTCAGCCACCAACTGAGTGATTGCAATTACAGTTATGGAACATCCATCAGAAGAAGGGGAGATAGAAGACAGTCTGTGTATGGAAGACAGGCCCGCCACTCAGAACCCCATGTGTGTTCCTGCTTTTGGATGTTCTAACTGGTTGGAAGGATTTTGTGGACAAAATAAGTCAGCAATCCAGTTGTGGGGATTGAATAAGATGAAGTGTTGGCTTGTTTTGTTTTGTTTTGTTTTGTTTAAACTAAGAGTTTTAAGGATAAAATATTTTGGAAGATTTGAAAACTTTAAAAAATATATAAACTTCCCTTCTAATTGTTAGTTGATTGTCTCCATGTGTTACTAAGTTTTTCTGACCTTAAAGAATATGTGTTTAAAATAGGTATTCTATTTATAAGGCCATAAGCCTAAGGGTATTGCTATTTGAAAATAAATGGACTTGGTTGTATTGAAAAAGTATCAAATACTTTCAAATCCCCACAGATAAATACATTCATTTCTTTTTACCCGAGCCAACTCTTACATAAGCCTCCTAATACTTTCCTCTTACTATTGTTTACATACCTTACATCTTATTTGCTAGTCCTGAATCATTAATGGCACTGAGTTCACTAGGCTGGCTAAATCTACTGGTCATTTGTTCCACAGACTCAAAAATCAAAAGACAGTAATACTAAAAACAATCTTAGAGGCAATCTAGTTGAGTTCTTTTATTTTAGGATACAGAAATTGAGATTTGCTGATATCACCCTTCTTCATGACACATATTTTGATACAGATTACTTTTTGAGGCTGCCTATCAGTGCTCTTAAAATCGGCTCTATTTATATAAAAGATGAACAAAGAACAATGACTTCGTGATATATTACTTATATTACTTGGTGCTCACGAATCACATTTTCCTTATTCTTTGTATATCTTGTACAATTTTACTATCTGTTTGACATTCTGAGTGAAACATTTGAGAGTCTGGATTATATTTTCTTTCTTTAAAGGATATTGACTTTTATAATGGCAGGCATTTAAAATAACTGAGGATCACCTTGCTTCTCTCAGACTCAGTTTAATGCTTTGTTACAGCTACTTTATTACTATTGTCTCTTTAGTGCTAGGATTTGGTTCTCACTCTAGAATTTGCTCTTTATTTCAAATATCTGACCTTTTTGGATTCCCAGCTGGAAGCCTTAAAGGGCTTATCATCTCTGTTCTGGATTGAGAGGAACTTCAAAATATCCCAGCACAGAAAAATCTCAATATTTTTGATAACCTCTTATCCCTACATCAAGTATTCTCTCTGCCAGGCCTGCAGTAATTTGCTTTTGCTTGGCATGGCAGCTAAGTCATTGCCAAGGACCCCCAAACCCGCCAAGCAAACTCCTGGAGATGCCTCCTAGTGGTGCTTCCTCTTCTGTCATATGGCCCACAGAACATATTCTAACCACTTCAGCAAGATTGCATGTTATCTCTGCCTTCTCAACTCAGCAAGACCATAGATCACTGCTTGAGTTCAACCTTCCTAAGCCATGGTCTGGAAAATATTTCAAAGCAGATTACCAGCGTGAAAAGTCCACTTAACTCATTTGTTTCCTTTTATTCACTGTCATAATCCTATTCTGTTGTCCAAAGACTTCATTTCAGTTGTTTCCCCTCATGAATATATGTCCATAATATTTATATAAGAGTTTGTTTACAAGTGAATTTAGTAAAGATTAAAATTTTTGCAATGATAGAATAGTTCCTAAAGAGAATTATGCTTTCATTTCAAACCACAAAAAGATAATAATAAAATGAAATTTTGACCACTGTATTTTTATTCCCCCTTTATGACAAGAAAAAGACTTGAATAATTTCATGACTTATACTACATTCCCATTCTCTACCACATTCATGTCATTTTAGCATTATACCCCCTAAGAAAAAATACAAATGTACACCTTTGTGAAGAACTTAAATGTAAAGTCACTTGTTCTGTGATAAAAATTGAATTAAAGGTACTATTTTATTCTTCTATAAGCACCACATATTTTCATATTTTTGAGATATTAGTAAGATTATAAGTATATCATAGACTTAAAAAGATATTTTATGTGGATAAAAATGGAAATATATTTAAAAGCTCACAATAAGTTGCTACAACCCTTCTCCCCACCTTGGTTCTTGTCTTTAACTCTTCATACAGAATTTCTAGCAAAATACCTGCATCCCACACTCTCCAATAAGAATGAATGTCTCTAAATCTGACATGTCTCATTAGTCCTCTACAACAAACTCATTTCCACAGTATTCGTGCCATCCCTCCATGTGTCACAACTATTCTATGTGGCTCCATCTGGCATAGCTGCCCCAGCCTGGTACATTCACCATGATTTTGCCTATATGTTATGTTATAATACTGTTCTATCCAGTGCAGATTCAAGTAACAATCCAAGTTCTACTCAGAATCACTCCTCCCTCAGATAACTACAATAGTCCTTATGAATCAAGCTCGATATGACTAGATAGATGTCTTTCCATTAGGAAAGTTTCAGTATCTTTTCTGCCAAAATACAACAGACTTCTCTTAGTACCTTCTTCATGTTTTTACTCAACTTGTCAGTGGAGAATTGTGTCAAAACTTCCCACATACATGTTGTGTTCATTCCCAATCATAGTCCCAAATGGACTATCAAGTAGACTTCTTCTAAGGCCAATGAAACCATTTCATTGAACAGCTTTAGCTTTATTGAACTCTGCAGAAGAATGTGTGGAAATTCAGTCTCAAATTGAATTTTTACTATATTACTTTTACTTACCATTTACAAACTGAATCCAATGTGTTTATATTTATTGGTTCTAATAAAAACATTGGTGGAGCAATATATCATAATGTTTAGGAACAACATTTGATTTAAGAGAAACCATAGTACAATGTCTGGATTATTCTTCTACTGTGTATCCTTTGGGATATTGTTTCCCCTTGTTAAGTCTGTGATATTGTGATATAATGAAAAGCATGTATTTTGGTCATCCTCTCTGACATTTAGCAATACTCCCTAAAACTTTAGCAATTTTCTAAGCAAAAAAAAAGGTGATAGAAGCATCTTTTGTTCTAATATTTGGTCTTTGACCCCTGGCTCCAGACATAGAGTTCCTAAATCCCTTAGAATTTCCTGAATGATAGGAGCATCTTCTCTTCTATTAGCTGATTCATGGTGGGCTCCTGGATAGTATCAGGATAGGGACTGGTCACAGGAAAGATCATGCCATGATTAGAAGTTTGGAAATTTCTCCACGACTCATCTTCCCCAGGGAGGGGAAAGGACCTAGGGATTGAGTTAGTCTCAATCACATCTCCATAATAATCTCTGAGCCACAACATTCAGAGAGTTTCCAGGCTGGTGAACGCATTTAATGCTGGCACAGTGATGTACCCCAACTACATGGGGACAGATGTTCAACACCCTTTTAGTCCTCAACTATGTACCTATTTATTTGATTTTATATGTCCTTTATTATATCCTTTATTATACAGTAAAATGGTAAATATAAGTAAGTGTTTCTCTGAGTCCTATGAGTGTTTCTAAAATATTCCTGAACTCGAGGAGGAGATCCTGAGAATCCCACTTTATAGCCAGGCTATTGGAAGTACAGAGGACAGCCTGGAACTTTCAACTGGAATCTGAAGTGGAGGGCAGTCTTGGGGGACTGAACCCTTAACCTGTGGGATCTGATGTTAACTACAGGTAGATAGCATCAGAACTTAATTGAATTGCAGGACACCCAGCTGGTGCTGCAGAATTGGTTAGTGTGTAAAAAAAAAAAAAAAAAAAAAAAAAAAAAAAAAAAAAAAAAAAAAACAAGAAAAAAAAAAACCTGACACATCAGGTAGAGAACTGTTTTGTGTAAAGAAACAATTATCTTCCTTACAAAGTCCTAATCAGTTAATCTGTAAAATACCTTATAGAGTTGATGTAAGCAATATACTAAATAATGTCAAAGCAGGGAGCCAATAAGTAATAGGTTTTGGAGGTGGTGGTAATATGGACGGTCATACTTTAGTACTAGTAAAGATAACAGTAATAGCAGCAACAGACACATTTTCTAGGTATCACAAGTATACAGGGATTGTCTGTAATTAAACACCAAATATTAAGAAATTAGAGGTATTTCTCGATCCTGTGATATATGCATTTCCTAAACTCTTACATTTATGTAATATAATTATGAGAAAACATAGGAGCACTTCCACTCAAAGAAACCACAGCTTTGTAATGAAAATTGTCAAAAAAGCAAAAAGATCTTAAACAGGTACTAAGTACTCAAATACTATAGCAGGCGCAAGATTTCATCTTTAAGGAAAAAAGTAAAGGTAGCTGGTTAGAAGGGAGTATAGGAAGGATTCAGGTTATAAATAGTGGAGACAAAAAGCAACATTCGCAAGACTGAACTACAGAAGTACATTGGAAGTTTGACATTGGACACAACTCTTAGTACCTTTCTGTCTCCAATGGAACTACTGTACTTGTGTTCAGCTGTACTCCTTGGTGGCCCACAATACTAACGTGCTAGAAAATGCTATGTAGAAACCAGGAAACATCAGGTAAAATATTGCCTTTATTTCTCTATTTACCATCAGAAATGAACAAATGAACTAAATATGCATTTAATATAAAAATATATTTATTATTTATATATTTATTACATATGTATATATATTTATATATTATATATATAAATAAGTATAAACAGCAGTTTATATTCAGTGCTTTAAAACTAGGTTAGAATAAATATACCAGTTTATAGTAAGTCCAGAATAATTGGCGAAGTGTACTCCTGCTTAGAAATCTACTGATCACATGCATTTTTTTTCTCTTGTTTCACACAAAACCAAGATTCCTATCCCTAAAACTTAGCACCTTTTTTATAAAAGCACTGTAAGAAATACGAACTGATCTCTGTCACAAAATTTGTATACTCTTGAAAAATTAATAATACGTTAGCTTATATTATTTATTATTAAAAATAATTAATTGTGACTTGAACATATATCACAAAAATTTGGATTTAAGGATAAAGAATTAAGAATAAGGGGCACCTGGGTGGCTCAGTCAGTTAAGCCATTGACTTTCGCTCACATCAAGATCTCATGGTTTGTGGGTTTGAGCCCTGCATCCGGCTCTGTGCTGATAGCTCAGAGCCTTGGAGGCTGTTTTGGATTCTAGGTCTCCCTCTCCTTCTGCACCCTCCCCCCCACCCCACCTCCCACAGTACACACCATACACACACTCACGCTTACTCTCTCTCTCAAAAATAAATAATAAACCCCCAAAAAGCCTTTTAAAAAGTTTAAAAAATAATTATCAATAATAATTTTTTAATCGTGAATAATGTTTTTTTTTCCCCCTAAAATTAGGACATCATCAGTTTTGGATTATTATCCATAATGTAATATTATGAAGTTTCCTTTTTCTATTTCAGAATGTCAAATATTTTCAGCAAGGCACAATTTTTTAAATCTGATGTCAAATAGGGAAAACCAATATATAAGAGAATTATGAAGTAGTTCATCAGGCAATTTAACTAGTATACGGCAGAAAACATTTACATTCTAAAACTCTAAAAACACTTCCTGAGACCCAGGCTTCTAAGAAGCATAGTAGGAGGGGCACCTGGGTATCTCTGTCCTTTAAGAGTATAACTCTTAATTTTGGCTCCGGTCATGATCCCATGGTTCCTGAGTTGAGCCCTGGGTGGAGCCCCACCCCGCTAGACCTGCCTGAATCCTGCTTGGGATTCTCTCTGGGATCTTTATCTCCCTTTCTCTCTCCTTCTCTCTGCCCTCCTCCCACCCTCTTTCCCTCAAAATAAATAAACATTTCAAAAAATCATAATATGAAAATTAATATTTTATCTGATAATTATATTTAATCATTAATTATATATTTGAAAATGGAGAAGTAGTAGTGATCATTCTCTCTCATTTAAACTTATAAATTGGAAAAAAATAAAATATATATATATTGGAATATATAAAATTGGAATATATATATAAAAATATATATACATATATATAAATTGGAAGAAAAATACTATTAAAGTAGACATGTTGTACTTATTTATGCTCTTTTTATTTCAATAAAATACTTGAGGTGGCTTAAAATGAAAAATGTGAAGCTTCAGTGATAAGTCAAAGAGCTGACAAAATGAAAGGAGTGTATATAGTTGCTTCATAAGTAAACTACTTATCTCTGAGTTCCCTTAAAGAATAAAAAAGAGAAAGAGCAACATAATGTCCTGTATATCTCTCTGTAACAAAAAAAAAAATGGTAAGATATCTTGGCAGAGATATTTTGTCTTCCTGTCACACTAGTTGAAACTCTTGGTCACAAGCATCAAATAATCACTTATTTGATTAATTAAGGTAAAATATGTTTATATTATAAGTTCAATGACCACTTAGAGAATTAAGGAGCAGGGAAGAGCTCAGGCATAATATAGCAAACTGTAGGAAACACAGGAAGTTTTCTCTTTACCATTTCTCTCTGCTTCACTGTTTATCTGCACTATTTTTTTTTTCCTCAAGAAAAAAGAGATGAGGGGAAAGTGGGGGCAATAATATAATCCTGTCATAGTAAAACAGTATAAACTGCTATACAAATATACCTTTAAATATGTAACGGCTAAAATATACTAGAAGTGTATTTCTTATTCTTGTAAAAGAAAAACAAAAAACAAAACAAAACAAAAAAGGAGAGGTTTCTTAAGGACTCGTGATCTACTTATCCTGTAGTTTGGCCATCTTCCTAATTTGTTTCTAAGAACGGCAAATTCATCTACAACTAGATGGTGGAATATGAAAGCACACAGGCATAGGAAGCATGCATGAGAGTGTCCTATAAATGTACAACTAGTTTCCCCACCTATCCGTGGCTGAGAATTCAGTCACATGACTACATTTAAATGAAAAGGACTGAAAGTGTTATCCATATGTGTTTCCAGAATGAAGCAGAACCCATTTGGTGAATGTCTCACAAGTCTCTGCCACAAGATCTAATAGAGTAGGAAGTCAAGATGACTGTCTAGAACTAAAAGGAAGATAAGTGAGGTTTAATTGTATCAGTTACAAGTACAATTCTAATCAAGAGAAATTCAACCAAATAAAAAATTAAAAGAGAGGAAGAACTAAGTTGGATAGTATAACTAAGCTAAAGCCATTTATTTCACTGGAGGTGGCTGGAAGATAGGTGAAATAGATAAAGGAGATTAAGAGGTACAAGTTTCCCGTAATAAAACCAATACTTGATGGAAATGAAAAGTACAGCATAGGGAACCTAGTCAATAATATTGTAATAATGTACGGTGAAAGATGGCAACTACACTTATCACAAGAACAATGAGTAATGTATAGAATTGTTGAATCACTAGGTTGTACACCTGAAACTAACATCACACTGCATGTTAATCATACTTCAATGAAAAAAGAACCAAAAAAATCTCAACTTGATTTACCATATCCCTGAAAAAAAGCAAGACATTTGCTATACTCATTTGCAGAAAATAAATCAGAAAATGTCAAAAGAAGTCTCCCGTTGGGAATTGGGACTGAATATACTGGGAAATGGGAGTTCAGATGGTTTTTCATTATAATACTCTTTGTGTTATTTTATTTTGTATTATGTATATGATAAAAATAAAAATAAAATATTAAGAGAGTCCATTAGTCTTTTATTGCCTCCATAAGAAATTACCACAGACTCAGTGGCTTGAAACAATACAAATTATGTTATTTTACATTTTTGTAGGACAGGAAACTAATACAGGTCTCAATGGGCTAAAATCAGAATGTGGGCCAGCTGCATCCCTTTCTCGGGATTCTAGAGGAGGCAGCCCTCGGAAACTTGATACTCATCCTGTTTAAATTCTGGATTTAGATACCAATCCTATCTTCCTAAGGTCATTGTCATCATTAAATTGAGTAGCCCCAAATCTTACATGATTCACTTTTGCCTACTGAACTAAGAACAAAATTTTCTCTGGTCACCATGAGCATTCTCGATAGATCCAAACCTTCTCTTACTCAACATACAGAAATGTTACTGTTAGTCGAAAATACTCCATGGTTTTCTGCTTCCATGGTGTTCTTTTTATACAAAATGCTCATTCTTTTAGTTCCATCTCTGGGACTGAAAGTCCACCCATTCTTCAAAATCTTAAGAACCATGTTTTATAATTTATAATATATATAATTATAATTTGCATAATTTATAATGCATAACCTAAAGAAAGGTTATATGTGGACACGATGTATTAAGACAGTTTTCTCAAGAGAGACCAGTAAGGGAATGGAAGAAGCAAGTTAGTGAGGAGGAAGACTTGAAAGAGTGTGGTTTCATTCCAAAGTCCTACAGAAAAAGGCTTCAGGTTAAGAGAACAGTGGTGTGTATGTTACCCTCAGGATTGTCCTGTGGAGGCAATGGAGCTGAGCTCACTTATTCCCACATGTATGAATTACTTGGACTCTCTACATCAGCAGGCAAAGAGCTTCCACTAGACCTTCCAGGGGCTGAAGGGATTCTGAGAAGAAGGGCTGTAGTGCAGCCAATGGAAGAAAGCACACATCAAAGCAGGACACCCTCTTCATGCACTGCACAATACTTTAGGCTTGGATACTGGCTGTCTTTCAGCTTCTGCTCTGAACTTCTTCCCACCAGTGATGAGCAGTCACAAAAGTTTTAGATATTACAATGTCCCTTGAACAACACAGTTTGAACTATGTGGGTTCACTTATACATACACTTTTCTAATATGTACATACATACATACATATGTGTCTGTAAGTGTATTTTCCTCTTACAATTTTCTTTTCTCTAGCCTACCTCACTGTATTGTGTAAGAATACAGTGTATAATACCTATGGCATTTAGCATGTGTTGATTGACTGTTCATGCCATCAGTAAGACTTCCAGATGACAGCAGGCTATTAGAAGTTATGCTTTGGGGGAGTCAAAGTTATACATGGATTTTTGACTATACAGGGGTCAGTGTCTCTAACTTCTGCATTGTTCAAAGGTCAATTGTATGTTGAGGGTCATTAAAAGCTTCCAGACTCAGCATTTTCTGTGTCCACTTTGACAAGAATGTGTTTAAAAGCAAAGGAAAACCAAGCTCTAATCAGATGAATTTTTCTAAGTTTCAGTCATAAAATATGTCATTCCTTTTCTCTTAGTTATGCATCACATGGACTTTCTCAATTGCACATTCGTTCTTCCATTAAAGTATATTTATATTTACATTTATATTTACATTTACATTTACATTTATATTTATATTTATATTTATATTTATACCTTACCTGCTTCTTGTTTATCCTAAATTAAGCCCCTTGTGTGAAGGACTTTTTTCTTACAATTTCTCTTTGTATGCTTTCAGGGAACTAAAAATGCCTTGCTAGATTTCAAAAATATTGATGATCTTTATTTAATTAAATTAAGATTTTGTTCTTTCTCCCAGGTAGCCTCATGTGATTTCCAATTTTGTTTCTAAAATATATTGTCGATTTTAACTCTCATAAGAAAAGTTCTATTGTTTGCATATATACCAGTTTCAGCCCATTTTCTATAATTAATGAAATATTTAATAGCTGGTATTTGTCAGAGACTTCTGGGTTCTAATTAAAAAGATTATACTATAAAACATTGTTAGTAGGATATAGACCATCCAGCACCAACTGTTTCATGAAAAGTGACACTATAAGACTTGTGGCATAGCACATTTTCCTGGAATTGTATTCAATATTCTAGATAGTTCATAAGCACATATTCTTACATCTACTTAATAAATTTTAACTGGCTTTCATTCTGGTGCTGAAATTTTTTATGAGTGATAATTACCATAATTGATTTATCATCCGTTGTTGTTGTATAATAGCTATTAGTCCTACATTATGGGAGAAAATTAGTATAGTGGATTTATGTGCACACAAATCCTAGACTTATTAGTTGCATGTCCTTGGGAAAGTTACTTAACATCTCTTAGTTTCCTGACTTGTGAAAAGGAGATGGTGAAACAGCTGCCCCATAAAATTGTATTGTAATTGAGCATATACTTATAAACAAGGCACTGCAACAGAGTCTGGCACATAGCACAAAACAAAAGTTAGCTATTCTATGGATTAAAGACCTAAATTTGAGACCCGAACCCATTAAAATCCCAGAACAGAGTACAGGCAGTAATTTCTCTGACATCAGCCATAGCAACGTTTTTCCAGGTATGTCTCCTGAGGCTAGGGAAATAAAAGCAAAAATAAACTATTGGGACTACATCAAAATAAAAAGCTTCTGTATAGCAGAGGAAACAATCAACAAAACTAAAAGACAACCTACTGAATGGGAGAAGATATTTGCAAATGACATATTCAATGAAGGGTTAGTATACAAAATATACAAATAACTTACACAACTCGACAGCCACAAACCAAATAATCCTATTAAAAATGGGCAGAAGACATGAACAGATAGTTATCCAAAGAAGACATACAGATAGTCAACAGACACATGAAAAAATGTTTAACATCACTCATCATCAGGGAAATGCAACTCAAAACTACAATGAGATATCACCCTATACCTGTAAGAATGGCTGAAATCAAAAACACAAGAAATAGGTGCACCAGCTTGGCTCTTGGTAGAGCACAAGACTCTTGATCTCAGAGTTGTGAGTTCAAGCGCCACATTGAGCACGGAGGCTACTTGAAAAAAATTAAACACACACACACACACACACACACACACACATAAGAAACAACACGTGTTGGTGAGTATGTGGAGAAAAGGAAAACTTATGTACTGTTGGTGAGAATGCAAAGGGGTGCAGTCACTGTGGAAAATAGTATGGAGGTTCCTCAAAATATTAAAAATAAAGATACGATCCAGTAATTTCATTACTGGATATTTACCTAAAAATACAAAGACATTAATTCAAAAAGATACATGTACCCCTAAATTTACTGCAGCATTATTTACAATAGTCACATTATGGAAGCAGCCCAAGTGTCCATTTATAGATGCATGGGTAAAGGTCTGTACACACACACACACACACACACACACACACACACACACTGAAATATTTTTCAGCCATAAAAAAGAATGAAATCTTGCCATTTGAAATAACATGGGTGGAGTTAAAGAGTATAAGCTAAATGAAATCAGTCAAAGATGAATACCATACAATTTCACTTTATGCGGAATTTTAGAAACAAACAAATGACCAAAGAGAGAGAGAGAGAGAAACCAAGAAACACACTCCTAACTATAGAAAACGGAAGGTTACCAGAGGGGAGGGGGCTGTGGAAGATGGGTGAAAAAGGTGATAGGGATTAAAGAGTACATGATGAGCACTAAATAATGCATAGAATTGTTGAATCATTGTACTGTACATCTAAAACTAACATTACACTGTATGTTAACCATACTGGAATTAAAATTAAAAAGTTAATTAAAAAATTAGCCAGTCTTAGTTTTTATATTAAAATGATAACAGAAGGAAAGACTTTGGGTCATTTTTTGTTCAGATTAGAAGATATTAGTTAATTACATTACTGATATACTATTTTATGCTTTATTATATGATTTTCTCTATATTAAGTTTGGTAAAATTGAATTTTGTGCTATCATATTTAATTTCTTTTTTTTTTAATTTTCTTAATGTGTATTTTCTTTCTTATTTCTTTTTTTAAAGTGTTTTTATTTTGAGAAAGAGAGAGAGAGAGAATACCAAGCAGGCTTTGCACTGTCAGCATAGAGCCTGGACACTTGGCCCAATCTCACAAATCACAAGATCATCACCTGAACTGAAATCAAGAGTCTGAAAACCGACTGAGCCACCCAGGTGCTCCTTGAACATTTTTTAATAGATTTTTTTTTTCTCTTGAGTTTTGAGAGTTTTTTAAATATATTCCAAATACTAGTCCTTCGCCAGATATATGGTTTGCAATTATTTTTACCCACTTAGTATACTGGTATTTTATCTTCTTAACAAGTCATTTCACAGAGTAAAATTTTTTAATGTTATGAAGTCCAATTTATCTATTTTTTTACTACTTCATGGAAATTTTAGAATAATGTTTTCTATATCCTTAAAGCTTCTTGCTGGTATGTAACTAGAAATTGTGTTAAGCTTATATATCAGTTTCGGAAGACTTGATAATCCATACGGTATTGATTGAGTCTTCTAATCCATGATACGGTATATTTCTCCATTTATTTAGAAACTCTTTGATTTCATCACATTTTGTAGTTTTCAGCATACATATTTTGAATATGTTTTGTAAGAATTGTTAAATATTATTTACTTAATAAATAAATATTTCATTTATTTTGAGCAATTTTAATGGTATTATATTTTTATTTTTGCTGTGTCCATTGCCAGTATAAAAAAACTATAATTAATTTTTTGTTTATTTTGTCTACTCTGACCTTTCTAAACTCACTTATTAGATCCAGGAGTTTGAGTTTTTTTGTACACTCCTAGAAATTTTCTGCCTTAGACAATCATAGAATCTGCAAATAGGGATGTTTTCATTTCTTACTTTACAATCTCTATGTTTTTTATTTCTCATCTCTCCTTTTTGCACAGGCTAGAATTTCTAGCACTACATTGACTCAGAGTGGTGAGACCAGACATACTTGCCTTGTTCATGATCTTAGGGGGAAAGCATTCAGTCTTTCACCATTAAGTAAAAGCTAACCTATGCTAGCTGTTGGTTTTTCGTACATGTCTTTAACAAGTTAAGAAAGTTCCCCTGTATTCCTACCTTCCTGAGGGATTTTATCATGAATAGATGTTAAATTTTGTAAAGTGCTTTCTTGGCATTGATTTTTATGATTGTGTGATTTTTCTTGTTTTGCATGCTAATGTGATAGATTACATTGATTTTCAAGCATTACACTAGACTTACATCCCTGGAATAAATTATATTTAGTTATGCTTTATAAATCTTTGTATGCACTTACTGCGGAATTTTATTTGCTAATATTTTCCTAAGAATTTTATGCAACTATATTCATGAGGAATAATTGATCTGTAGATATTTCTTCATACTCAGTGGTCTAGTTTTCATATCAGGGTAACACTAGTTTTATGAAATAAAATAGAAAATGCTGCCTGTACTCTACATGATATTTTGTAGAATAGTATTAATTCTCATTTAAACATTCGGCAGACTTCTCTAGAAAATCAATTTAGGTTTTATATTTCTATTTTAGTAATTCTTAATAGAAATTCAAATTACTTAATAGTAATAGGGCTATACAAACCACTTTACATTGGGTGAGTTGTGGTAGCTTGTGTTTTTTGAGGCATTGGCTCATTTCCACTAAGTGGTCAAATGTATGTTGTTTGTAAGAATTTTTTAATATTCTTTTGACATCTGCAAGGTCTATAGTATTGGTAATTTATGTCTTGTCTCCTCTTTTTTCTTTGTCAATTTTGCAGAGGTTTGTCACTTTATTGATTTTAAAAAACAGCTTTAATCTTATTGAATTTCTCTATTGTTTTCTGTTTTCAACTTTATAGATTTTGCTATTTTTATCATCTATTTTTGCTGCTGGTTTTCATGCTTATTTTGCTCCTCTTTTTCTAAATTTTTGAGGTAGAAACTTTGATAATTTACTGGAGTAGTTTTCTATTTTCTAATGCAAGCATTTAGTGCAATAAATTTCCCTCTCAGTACTATTAACTGTGTCCCACAGACTCTGACATGTTATATTATCATTCTCATTCAGGAGATGTTTTGTTTTTGTTTTTGTTTTTAATTTTCCTTGAAACTTCCTCAATTACTCATAGGTTATTTAGAAGTGTATTGTTTACAGGTGTTAGGAGATGCTCCTGTTATCTTTCTGTTTTGATTTCTGGTTTGAGTGCACATTTTTATGATATCAATTATTTTAAATTTGTTGAGGACAGTTATAGTATATGACCTCTTTTGGTTTAAATGTGTGCACTTGAAAAGAACGCATATTCTACCGTTTTGAGGTAGAGCATATTATAAATGTTGTTTAAACAGGGTTATTGAGTTTTTCTATATACTTGTTGAATTTATGTCTGATTGTTTTGTCATTTGTTTGAGAAAAGGACATTGACATATTCAAGTGAATTGTGAATTTGTCTATTTCTCCTTTTAGGTCTGTTCATTTCCACCCATCACATTATGCAGTTCTGCTGTTTGGTGCATGTCTCCTTTTCTCTGATAATTTCCTTTGCTTTGAAGTTTACTTTATCTTATATTAATATGCCACACCTACTTTCTTTGTTTGCATGATATAGCTTTTTCCATCATTTTACTTTCAATTTAATTAATATATATTTGGTATGAGTTTCTTGTAGACAACAGATAGCTGGGCCATATTTTTAATCCAGTCTGCCCATCTGTCTTTTAATATATTTAGATGACGTACATATAACTTAATTATTCTTGTGTTAGGGCTTGGTCTGCTGCTTTATCTCCTGGTTTTTCTTTGTTTTTCATTTCTTTTTATTTTTTATTTTTCCTGCATTTCTATGGGTTATTTGAACAATTTTAGAGTTCAATTTTTATCTATAGTATTTTTTAGTATTCCCATATGTAAATTTCATCAGTTGTTCTAGGTATTACATTTTATCTATCATTTATCTATCTACCATCTATATATTTACCTACCTACATATATCCATTGATAGATACTGATAGACAAATTCCAACAGGTAATGTGTGTCATCATTTTACCACTTTGGGTGAAGTATAGAATTCTTACCTCTCTTTGTGTACCTCTACTTCCCTCCATTTAGAATCATTTTAAATATTTCCTGTACCTATGTTTAGAAACACTATATTCAAACATCGCTATAATTCTCCAATTTGTGAACTTTTCCAGTGTTATTTCTTTGAGTACTTTTTCAGGGTTGCCTACTTATCCCTGTTCTTCAAATATACCAATGACACAAATGTTGGATATTTTGTTATAATCCCACAAGTTTCTGAGGTTGTTTATTTTCTTGCAGTCTACTTTCTCTATGTTGTTTACATTGAGTCATTTCAATCATGTATTTCCAGTTCACTGATTCTTTCTTCTTTTCCCTCAGTTATGTTATTGAGCCTATCCACTGAATTTTCCCCCCAGTTAGATTATATTATTCTTCAGTATTAAGATGTTCAGTTGGTTCTTTTTATATATTCGATTTCTTTGCCAAGACTTTAAAAAATGCTAGTATGTTCACTATTGTTCAATAAATAGTCTCTAAAACAGATGATTTCAAATATTTGCAAGATAATCTAGCATATATTTCTTCTCACTGCTGGCCTCTTCTGATTGTCTTTTTTCATTTAGCTTGAGATCTACCTTGTTCTTGGTATGATATGTAACTTGATTGAAACCTTGGCATTTTGAATATTATGAGACTGGAGCTTATTTAAAACTTCTGTTTTTCTATATTTTTTTAACATGGCTATAGCAAGGGAAATGTAGTCATCACCTTCTTACTCCCAGGGGGGATTAAAAAACCCAGATTTCCCACTTGGCCTCAGTTGACACCCACGCTTGGGAAGTGAGCTCCTAGTTACTGCTGTGTTGGGATGACAGTTTGAGAATTCAAACTCCCCAAAAGGTTTCCAATGACACTTCTTTGTTTGGGAGGGGTAAGAGTGATTCATTTCTGCTCCCCGCATGATTTTTTTCAACACTACACACTGGACATCATTGTATTACCCCTCAATGGTGGCAAATGTCACCAGTCACTAGTAGGTCTCTAAGAAGATGAAATAAATGTAGTATGCCCTATTCTTTCCACTAAGTACAAATAAAAACCCTGGATAGTACAGGTAACACAAATCTATGAAAACTATGAAAGACTGAAATAACAAAATGGTTAGTTCTCTATTTTTTCTCTTTGTTGTTGCTGTTACTGCTGTTCTTTGTCTCATATATGGCAGATTTAGAGTTAAAGAAGCCAGCTGACTGGAAACACCAATGACAGACAACAAAATGTTACAGCAAAAGCCAGCTCTTCTAGCCAAAGTACCGGGAAAGGAGTAATCTAGCAATGTGGACAACTTTTAGA
Organism: Panthera leo; assembly: GCF_018350215.1. Lineage (NCBI taxonomy): Eukaryota > Metazoa > Chordata > Mammalia > Carnivora > Felidae > Panthera > Panthera leo. The sequence goes on from NC_056686.1 coordinate 179,089,803, forward strand.
AAATTCTGCTCTATTCAGAAAACACCCCCCCCACACACACACACACACATACACAAACCATGTCAACAAGGGAGCCTAGGCATCCATTCTCAGAAGACTGTATGGAAGATCTCCAGATCACCTTCATTCTTCCAACAGCCTAATTGCCAACTGCAACCCCTTCTATGGTTTTAGTGAAGATCACCTCTATCCAGAAGCAAGGGGAGATCCTTCCTTCCCCCTTTGTAATGGACATAATTTTATTAAAATATATATATATAAAGCATATTAATTGATAGCATATATAATTAGGGAATATAAAAATGACTTAATTCCAGGTTTCCTGGGAAATAAATTATAAAGAGAAAAATGATGGATAGCTATCTGAGAAAAGAAAATACAACAGCTCTTCAGAAAAAAAAAAAAACACATAAACTTACCTCACTCTAAATAAGTATTTTATTATGTGTTTTGTGAAATAATATAAAATCATCATCACTTTGCAAAACAGAATGAACTGGAAATTATTTAAATAAATATGGGACATTAAATATATTTAGTAAAAGTAATATTTTGATCAAAAATACCTGGCATTTCCTGTTATATTTCTGATTTATTTTATATTTCTAGGAAACAGAAGAGAAAGGTTGGAAAAGCAAGACGTTGAAATGGTCTGCACATTTCTCTATGATCTCATATTCATTATATGCAGATGAGTTAGCTATCTATCATTCTCCTAAGATTTGCACACATTTAAATCATGGCAGCTTTAATTTTACTACTGTGAATTCAAAAATATCTTTTGAATGCTACTCATGTCCATAGGACCATTCTTAGCAAGAAAAGAGGGTATTTCAAAATTAAATGACATATTCATGGACCAGCATAATGATTTCTTCCAAATATAATAAAGTCTCTTTGGAATGTCTGTGCAAATAGACTGAAATTACTTGAACTATGGGCCTAACACATTCATTTATTCCTCTCTACAGAGAAACTTTTAATCATCCTATGCAATACATGTGAAAAGTGCATTTGTAGCATGAAAATCATACTTTTCAGTAGAATTTTATATAAAATAATTGAAAAATGGAATTTCTTGTATTAGTCAGTAATATTGACAATTATCGAATTAATGGTATATCAAGTGACTAATTTACAGAATTTAGATTTTTGCCTTTTTAATGTTTATGTTATTTTTCCAGTTTATATAATTTATCATTCTTTAAAAATCATAGCCTTTTCATCTAATCATTTCCTACATCTAACTGGTAAGTGGAACAAAAAACATGTGTTACATATAATTAATTTTTTTAGAAGTCACAATTTCCCACTTTTGAACTTCAAGAAATTGGGATATGAAAAACATAATTTAATGTATCTAATACATAAGATTTCCTACTCAAAAAACCCTGATGAATTTGAAGCCTGAAGTGATTTTTCTTTTAAGGTATAAAACTAGCTTTTAAGATCTTAAAAACTTTTATTTTTCATATACTTTACTAGATGTGCACATGTTAATAGTGGATTTTCCAAGAAATATATGATTATTGTGTTTTTAATATGTGTTTTGGAAGAAGTGTTCTGAGGAATCAATTCATATGCAAATAAAAGTATGTTTTCTCTGTAGCAAAAGTATTATTTTTAAATGAATCAAACCACAGTAGAATCATAAAAGCCTCTAGAAGGGGGCAGAGTACGTAAGGATAATCTCGAGAAAATAAACACATGCAACCTGGGATGCCATTGACCTACTGACAAAAAAACAGGACAGCGACTGACATCAAGTTACAAATGTTTCTTAAGGTACTGATGCATTGAAACTATAATGTTGTGATTGGCATAAATATTAGAAAAAATGGCAATAAGTTTCTCAAGGATCATACTTTACAGAAAGGCCAAGAGATTTTTTTATTTTATTTTATTTTTTAAGTAGGCTCTACGCCCAGCATGGAGCCCAGTGCAGGGCTTGAACTCACAACACCACGATCAAGGGCTGAGTTGAGATCAAGAGTTGGATGCACAACCAACTGAGCCACGCCAGGCGCGGTGATGATACAGAAGGCCAAAGATAAGTACATTAGTTTGAGAAAGGCATGTATATTTTCATAACTAATAATACTCATAATAACCTACTAATGCAAGTTAATACAAATTTATCAAAATAAGCTATAAATGGCATACACAGACACACACACATATACAACAAACAATTAAGGTTTAAGGTTTTTAATTCATTCTTCCCAAGAAATATCTTTTTGTCATTTTAAATCCATAAAAAATAGGGTGAACCTGGTTTATCTCTAATTATGTAATGAATATCTTTAAAGATTGCTCGCCATAGATACCAGTGCTTGACTATAAGTATGTTCATGTGTGTGTGTACTAATTCATATGTGTCTTAAGTGATTCTTTCATTGGAAAATGTTTTGAAAATAACCAAAAAGTTGAATTATTTCATTTACATCATGTGAGGTAAGTTATATATTATTTTTTACTGTTAGTTTACTGATTTATTCTTTTTTTTCTCATTTAATAGGTAAGTATCAACATAGTACTATAATGTGCCCAGTATTGTTCAAATGGTCTACAAATGCCCATTCACATCTCCTTCACAACAACCCTGTGAAGTATCATAATTATCCCCATTTTAAAACTTACAAATTGAGGTCAGAGTTGTTTGGCAACTTGTCCAAGATCATATATAGCTAATATGTGTGCCAGGATTTAACAGGGCCCATATTTTGTAACAATACTATTATGCCTCAGTATGACAATATCATGACTTTTTATATTTAACATGAATAATATGACTATGTATATAGATTAATTTAAATTAACATGTTAAATACGAATGGAGCAAGTCCATCATATGGATGGCTAAGGTAATCTGTCCTAAAGAAAACCGTCTTTTTGTTGTAGTTAATATTTCTGTTGTTGTTACTTGACTTTTGCCAGACTTTCTCAATGGACTGCAACACCATGAGGCAAGGACTGTATTCAACTGTATTGATGATTGTATGCCTAATATATAGTGCAGTATATGCTGGTTAGTGAACAAGATAATCATTCAACAAATGAAGAAGATAATATTGTATGTAATGTAAGCCACACATAATACTTTTGAGATTTGACTAATTCTTCTATATTTTCATATAGCAGTTCTTGGAGTGAAAACAGTTTTAAAAGTTCTAACAAAACCATCACTTAAATGCCAAACTAGTTTCGTTAAGGTGGCAATAAGTTTGGAAGGAGCGATTTAGTCATCTGTATTAAGGACTATATGCCCACATGTGCAACATTTTGTTAGAAGACAAGGGGAAGAAAATGCATTTGCTTATAGAGGTGGAGTGGGCAGAATCGAAAGAAAAAACATTGTGAACAAAACCTGTTCACTTTAGATGTAATTAACCTCCTTGTGCCATCTGCATTATTAATGTGATGGGATTATTATAGTGTCCTAATGTATCTGAATTTCTATTCATGTTTTCTCCACTAAATAAATAAGTGGTTGAGTAAGAGATGACATTTGCTTTAACTGTTCATTATGGAATTTTTTTCTAAAGCTGTGGTAGTCTGTTAAATACAAACTGTTTAAATGGATGGTATTTCATGAGAGGTTTTGAACCTAATTATACCAAATGTCATCGTTTTATTTATTAAAAGGATTTGTAAAATTGCTCAGTAAAAAAAAAGGTGAATTCCTGGATTCTTATCCTATTTAAACTATTCCCTTAATTTAAAATAATTTTTGTAAAGCAAATTGGATTGATACTACACTCACCTTATATTTATAATCAGTTTACATTATTTATGCATAATTTGGAATTGTGTGGGATTTACTCCTATATACCATTTTGTAAATTGTCGTGTTGAAACAGACAGTTATGGCAAATAATGTCAGTTAAATTAGAATGGAGATACTGCTATTCATTTTCAGTTGATACATCTAAATTGAATCATCTAAAGTTAAATATTTAACAAAATATGGTTCTTAAAATAGATGTCCTGGTATTTTAACATGTAACATATACAATAATTTTAGACTAATATGTCTATGCATTGATATTCAGAGAGGTTAATACACATGCAAAATTGTTGTAAATTTAAAATGCATGTTAAAACGTTTCAACCACTTTTTAAAAATATGTTCTAAGTTAAATGTTCACTTATCATTTGGGGAAATAATTCAGTTTGACTTCCATGGTAGTATTTTTAAGATTTGTGTCAGAGTTAATATACATATATGTCCCTATCTAGAAAATTATAGACACAGTACCTCCCAAATTAAAAAAAAAAAATCATTTTCTATTTACCTATTATCTCTCATCTATCAACTCTTCAACTTATAACATTTGCTCTCTATATTATTCTCTCCTCTAGTTTTAGGTTTAATATTACCATAAGTTCAAATTTTTTATAGTATAATTCCAAACACAGTTTTGGAAATACAGTTGTATATTTTCTGGAAATATACCGAATCAATAACATTAGGCGCTAGATGACAAATGAAATGTGATGCCGCAGTAAAATAGAGAATTATATCTCTGAAGTGTATAATTGGTATATAACCAAGAATTAAAAGAACCGATCATGAGCAAAAAATGTGGGCATTAATTCTATATCCAGATCACATCAAAGAAATCCATAAATATTGTAAAGAATGCTTAGGTCTTCAAATGTCTTGACTTAGTTCTAACTAGCTCTTTGAGTTTCTTTTTCCAAGGAAAAGTTAGATCCTAACATCACTCTGAAACTAATTCAAAGCAAATAAAATGCAATTTGTGCTCTTCTGAGTGCAGAAACACACTTTCTGGTTATTTTAATGAGAAACAAAATTCACTCTAGTTTATAAAATTTTCTACAGCTTGCCATATACACACACGTACAGTAAACAGTAAAGTCTAATGAGGATGGGATTAGGTTTGAGTCTTAGAGAGTTTAAGGAAATATCTATTTGCAGAATCTTTATATAGGTTTCCCTGACTATTCAAAAGTAGAATGTTCTTATGAAAACTTTTGTAAGCTAAATGGCATAAAACAATGAAACAATTCCCATTAGTTTATATGGAAAATTTTTGAGCATTCTCAAACCCCCCAAAATAACCTCTGTTAGGCATTTCTTGTACCTTAGGACATATCTCGCCAACAGATGCAGAAAACAAATTTGAGATAAAGCACAGATGCTCACCAACACAGTTCAAAGCTAGATCTGGCAGCTCCAGGCTAAGATGTTGAGTGTAGTTCCCAGGAAAGGAGCTTGGGGGCGCCACTAGTGCTGCTTGCCCTGCGTGCTGCCTCTCTAATGTGCTTGCGGAACAGATGCCTTACACTTTCAGCATTCTTCATCTTTCTTTCTTTCTTTCTTTCTTTTCTCTCTCTTTCTTTCTCTCTCTCTCCCTCCCTTTCTCTCTCTCTTTCTTTCCTTCCTTCCTTCCTTCCTTCCTTCTTTCTCTCTCTCCCTCCCTTTCTTTTCTTTTCTTTCTTTCTTTCTTTCTTTCTTTCTTTCTTTCTTTCTTTCTTTCCTTGTAAAATGCCCATCAGATTTCTTTCATTCAGTGAAATAAGTACAGTAGTCCTACACCCTTATCCATGGGTGATACATTTCAAGAACCCCAGTGGATACCTGAAACTGGGGATATTACCAAATTCTATATATATTATGTTTTTTCCTCTTCATACGTGCCCATGATAAAGTTTAATTTATAAATAAGGCACAGTAAGAGATTATTGACATAATAAAATAGAACAACTCTAATAATATACTGTAATAAAAATTATATGATTATGATCTCTGAAAATCTTATTGTACTGTACTCACCCTTCTTATGATGATGTGAGATGATGATAAAATGATGAGCTGAAGCGAGATGAATGTAGAGTCTGAATGAGGACCATCTATTTCTGAACTGTGGCTGACAGCGGATAACTGAAACTACAGAAAGAGAAACCACAGATAAAGGGGAATACTGTTCTAAGGTAGTTATTTTGTAAAACAAAGTAGTATAAGGCAAACTTTCTCAAAGTGGAAAATATCTATATTTATGGAGTTGTGTTCCTTGAAGAAAAAAAACACACAATCTCACCTAAAGTATTCATACACTTTAAGCCAACATTTGTATTATGGACGTGTTCAGTTCTCTAGCTGGTTCTTACTTTTAATTTGGCTTCTTTAAGAATGACTTCAATAAAGAAGTTTGTAAGATGTGTTTGAACAGACAGTACTTAACACCCCATTCATGTGTCTTTTATCAGGACTGATCTATACTTGCTATTGACCAATATACATTAGATGTTTCTGGCACTCAGGTAACATTTCATGGACAGTTTGTTGTTACTCAAGCTTCCAGCTTAGGATTTAGTCTCTCATTCTTATACAGAGTTTACCCTTAGATATAATTACAAATCATGACTTCTGTTTTCATAAGAACAAGACATAACTACCCATTCCCCATCTTTCCTTTCTGATATTGGCAGTTTTTAATTTAAATCATAAGGTTATAGGCCATATTTTTGTAACTCGGGAAAATCTGTATCTCTTCACAAAATTTGGAAATACGTTAAAGAGAAAATCATAGCTTGTTATTACAACTGTTTTTGTTCAAGGCAGTCATAAAAATAAAAGTTAGATATTTTTGACTCATTTTTTATTATAGTCAACAAAATTAATCACAACTCTTCATATCCAAAATATTAGGCTGCTACCACTATACTGCCTTTAAGTGTATCTGAATTCAACTTATTGTGGATCTTAATAGAAATCACTTAAGGGGCACCTAGGGGCTCAGTTGGTTATGTCTGACTCTTGGCTTTGGCTCAGGTCATGATCTCACAGTTTGTGAGTTTAAGCTCCACATCAGGCTCCACACTGACAGCTCAGGGCCTGCTTGAGATTCTCTCTTTTTGCCCCTCCCTCACTTCCTCTCTCTCTCTCTCTCTCAATAAATAAATAATTGAAAAAAGATTAAAAATAAAAACAACTTTAACAAAAAGACTAGAAATCATTTAAGTCCATCAATGATCCATGTCAATAATCAGAAATCATGAAATAGTACTGTGTTCCTATCCCCATTTTTAAGCTCGTCTTTGAGAATGACTTAAACCATGGCTTTTCTTTTGTAAAATGATGTGTTTATTGATATTGAGCTTTCTACACTTTGAAAAGTTCTATTCTTTTTTACTTGGGTTTCAATATTAATTATTGGTTTGTTTAAAACAAAACAATACAGCTGTCTGACTGCTAAAAGCCTATAAGGAGGACATCAGAGCGGATATGGAAGTACAGGACCATAATCTCTTAGTTTATGATCTTTTTAAAAAAATTGTTTAATGTTCATTCATTTTTGAGAGACAGAGAGAGAGCGCGAGCTGGGGAGGGGCAGAGAGAGAGAGAAGGACACACAGAATCTGAAGCAGGTCCAGGCTCACGATTATGTGGGCCTTTCGCGCATGGGATTACAAATTTTTATATTCATTTGTACATTCAATGCTCTTAATTCTGATATGTCTTACTATTCAACCTTTAAATGCTTGAAAAATAATATGCTGTGAACGGTGGAGGATATAAAAGAAATAAAGCCATGATTCCTTGTGAAATTCACATGTTATTGGGGGAAAGTCACAGTTTTACATAAACAGGTATACTAGTACCTACATTTATTTATGCCAAAAAAAAAGAAAAATTAGATTAGTGAAAAATTATTCTATAGATTACTCATACATGTTCTGAAAAATAAAATTACATATTAGACTTTTAAAATTCTTTAACATTTATTTTTGAGAGAGAGATAAAGACAGAGCACAAACGGGAGAAACAGAGAGAGAGGGTGACACAGAATCTGAAGCAGGCTCCAGGCTCTGAGCTGTCAGCACAGAGCCTGACGTGGGGCCCAAACTCACGAGTCATGAGATCATGACCTGAGCCAAAGTCAGAAGCGCAACGGACTGACCCACCAAGGGCCCCAATGAACTGGATGATATGATGGAGACCTAACAAAAAAAAATCTTAGAATGCATATCCCTTAAATTTTCCTAAGCAAAACAATGTGGAATTTCAATAATATATTAGAAGTTAGCCATGAAATAAAAGTGCGTATGCTACTTGCAAGGAACATTGAGTTTTTATCATCGTCAGTTAACTCTCAGTTTCCAAAGATGCTAATGAACTTCTCATGGTACCTAGCACATACCTCAAAGAACTTATATGGTCATTATTGGATCATAATTGTGATCATGATCAAGCTTACTAAAGTTGTTACTTTATAATATATTAGTTACGTGAAAGAATAAAAGTCAGAGTAGTACTTATTAACTCATTGACACATTTCCAAAGTGCCCAACCTACACCCAGGGAGTAGTTTACAAATGGTGAGCATCTGGATGGGTACCTATTAAGCTCCCTCAGGTGGATGCTTTCATGCTTAGTATTACTCAGAAACACTTTTAAAGACATGACACCTGCTCCATAACAGTTTGCAAAACTGAAGACAAACACATTGATTGACATAATTTGTGTTATGATGAAGCACAAATAAATTAGGAAATCTGGCAATCTCAAATTAGAAAATAAAGGCATCATGGAAGAGCAGTCACATTTTTATATTACCATTTTTGTTTATACACACACGCGCACACACACACACACACATCTGAACATTCCTTATTAAAATAAAGTCTTTCTACTTTTTGTATAGAAATTATTATACTGTTCATTACAGGGTAGGGAAATTGAATAAAGGAGGTGGGAGATCTGGAAAACAGTATTTTCTGGTCTCTGGAGGTAATTTTTTCATCCAGATTTCACGTTTATTTGACAAAATGATGAACTTCATGCCTGTAATGTAATGAAATTATCCAATTTTCCTACCTAATGGTTATAATTCCTTACATGTCCATAGGTTCCTCAAAACAGCTATCAAAAGGCAAACATTAGGATTTTCCTCAAATTTTCTCTTCCAATATAGTCATTTACCCAGTAGTGTATGTATTTACATTTTACATACATCACTCCAATGCAGAAAAGCATTTTCTTCTGCCTTTCCTCTCATCCAATTGATCTCCAAACGTAACTTCAATAACCCTGTTATTTATAATAAACAAATTATCTCTGTCTTCTTACAAAAGCCTTTAGTATCTGGCACTTGCAAACTAATCCAGCCTCATCACTGTGCCATTTGTCATTCCTACATTATTGCTTCTTGTGATTCCCTGAATTCACCCTTTTCTTACCTTTGAACATTACCATTCACTCTCGTTGGACAAGCTTAGTGTTATTTCCTTCTGCCAAACTCTTGGTTTTCCTTTAAAACATTAGTTACTTCCTTTTCTTTAAAGTCCTCTTTGAGGAAGAGATTGCAGAAGATGGCGGCGTAGGAGGACGCTGGGCTCACCGCACGCCCTGCTGATCACTTAGATTCCACCTACACCTGCCTAAATAACCCAGAAAACCGCCAGAGGATTAGCAGAACGGAGTCTCCAGAGCCAAGCACAGACGAGAGGCCCACGGAAGAGGGTAGGAAGGGCGGCGAGGCAGTGCGAGCTCCACGGACTGGCGGGAGGGAGCCGGGGCAGAGGGGCGACTCGCCGGCCAAGCAGAGCCCCCGAGTCTGGCTGGCAAAAGCAGAGGGGCCGGATGGACTGTGTTCCCACAGCAAGCGTGACTTAGCGTCTGGGAGGTCATAAGTTAACAGCTCTGCTCGGAAAGCGGGAAGGCTGGAGGACAAAGGGAGGGAGAGCTGCTGAGCCCCCGGACGGCAGAGCTCAGCTTGGCGGGGAACAAAGGCGCCAGCGCCATCTCCCCCGCCCATCCCCCAGCCAAAATCCCAAAGGGAACCAGTTCCTGCCAGGGAACTTGCTCGCTCCGCGCAAACACCCAACTCTGTGCTTCTGCGGAGCCAAACCTCCGGCAGCGGATCTGACTCCCTCCCGCTGCCACAGGGCCCCTCCTGAAGTGGATCACCTAAGGAGAAGCGAGCTAAGCCTGCCCCTCCTGCCCCCGTGCACCTTGCCTACCCACCCCAGCTAATACGCCAGATCCCCAGCAACACAAGCCTGGCAGTGTGCAAGTAGCCCAGACGGAACACGCCACCCCACAGTGAATCCCGCCCCTAGGAGAGGGGAAGAGAAGGCACACACCAGTCTGACTGTGGCCCCAGCGGTGGGCTGAGGGCAGACATCAGGGTGGACTGCGGCCCCGCCCACCAACTCCAGTTATACACCACAGCACAGGGGAAGTGCCCTGCAGGTCCTCACCACGCCAGGGACTCTCCAAAATGACCAAACGGAAGAATTCCCCTCAGAAGAATCTCCAGGAAATAACAACAGCTAATGAACTGATCAAAAAGGATTTAAATAATATAACAGAAAGTGAATTTAGAATAATAGTCATAAAATTAATCGCTGGGCTTGAAAACAGTATAGAGGACAGCAGAGAATTTCTTGCTACAGAAATCAAGGGACTAAGGAACAGTCACGAGGAGCTGAAAAGCGCTTTAAACAAAATGCAAAACAAAATGGAAACGACGACAGCTCGGATTGAAGAGGCAGAGGAGAGAATAGGTGAACTAGAAGATAAAGTTATGGAAAAGGAGGAAGCTGAGAGAAAGAGAGATAAAAAAAATCCAGGAGTATGAGGGAAAAATTAGAGAACTAAGTGATACACTAAAAAGAAATAATATACGCATAATTGGTATCCCAGAGGAGGAAGAGAGAGGGAAAGGTGCTGAAGGGGTACTTGAAGAAATTGTAGCTGAGAACTTCCCTGAACTGGGGAAGGAAAAAGGCATTGAAATCCAAGAGGCACAGAGAACTCCCTTCAGACGTAACTTGAATCGATCTTCTGCACGACATACCATAGTGAAACTGGCAAAATACAAGGATAAAGAGAAAATTCTGAAAGCAGCAAGGGATAAACGTGCCCTCACATATAAAGGGAGACCTATAAGACTCGTGACTGATCTCTCCTTTGAAACTTGGCAGGCCAGAAAGGATTGGCACGATATTTTCAGTGTGCTAAACAGGAAAAATATGCAGCCGAGAATCCTTTACCAACAAGTCTGTCATTTAGAATAGAAGGAGAGATAAAGGTCTTCCCAAACAAACAAAAACTGAAGGAATTCATCACCACTAAACCAGCCCTACAAGAGATCCTAAGGGGGATCCTGTGAGACAAAGTACCAGAGACATCACTACAAGCATAAAACATACAGACATCACAATGACTCTAAACGAGTATCTTTCTATAATAACACTGAATGTAAATGGATTAAATGCGCCAACCAAAAGACATAGGGTATCAGAATGGATAAAAAAACAAGACCCATCTATTTGCTGTCTACAAGAAACTCATTTTAGATCTGAGGACACCTTTAGATTGAGAGTGAGGGGATGGAGAACTATTTATCATGCTACTGGAAGCCAAAAGAAAGCTGGAGTAGCCATACTTCTATCAGACAAACTAGACTTTAAATTAAAGGCTGTAACAAGAGATGAAGAAGGGCATTATATAATAATTACAGGGTCTATCCATCAGGAAGAGCTAACAATTATAAATGTCTATGCGCCAAATACCGGAGCCCCCAAATATATAAAACAATTACTCATAAACATAAGCAACCTTATTGATAAAAATGTGGTCATTGCAGGGGACTTTAACACTCCACTTACAGAAATGGATAGATCATCTAGACACACGGTCAATAAAGAAACAAGGGCCCTGAATGATACATTGGATCAGATGGACTTGACAGATATATTTAGAACTCTTCATCCCAAAGCAACAGAATATACTTTCTTCTCGAGTGCACATGGAACATTCTACAAGATAGGTCATATACTGGGTCACAAAACAGCCCTCCATAAGTTTACAAGAATTGAAATTATACCATGCATACTTTCAGACCACAATGCTATGAAGCTTGAAATCAACCACAGGAAAAAGTCTGGAAAACCTCCAAAAGCATGGAGGTTAAAGAACACCCTACTAACGAATGAGTGGGTCAACCAGGCAATTAGAGAAGAAATTAAAAAATATATGGAAACAAACGAAAATGAAAATACAACAATCCAAACGCTTTGGGACACAGGGAAGGCAGTCCTGAGAGGAAAATACATTGCAATCCAGGCCTATCTCAAGAAACAAGAAAAATCCCAAATACAAACTCTAACAGCACACCTAAAGGAAATAGAAGCAGAACAGCAAAGGCAGCCTAAACCCAGCAGAAGAAGAGAAATAATAAAGATCAGAGCAGAAATAAACAATATAGAATCTAAAAAAACTGTAGAGCAGATCAACGAAACCAAGAGTTGGTTTCTTGAAAAAATAAACAAAATTGATAAACCTCTAGCCAGGCTTCTCAAAAAGAAAAGGGAGATGACCCAAATAGATAAAATCATGAATGAAAATGGAATTATTACAACCAATCCCTCAGAGATACAAACAATTATCAGGGAATACTATGAAAAATTATATGCCAACAAATTGGACAACCTGGAAGAAATGGACAAATTCCTAAACACCCACACTCTTCCAAAACTCAATCAGGAGGAAATAGAAAGCTTGAACAGACCCATAACCAGCGAAGAAATTGGATCGGTTATCAAAAATCTCCCAACAAATAAGAGTCCAGGACCAGATGGCTTCCCTGGGAGTTCTACCAGACGTTTAAAGCAGAGTTAATACCTATCTTTCTCAAGCTATTCCAAGAAATAGAAAGGGAAGGAAAACTTCCAGACTCATTCTATGAAGCCAGTATTACTTTGATTCCTAAACCAGACAGAGACCCAGTAAAAAAAGAGAACTACAGGCCAATATCCCTGATGAATATGGATGCAAAAATTCTCTATAAGATACTAGCAAATCGAATTCAACGGCAAATAAAAAGAATTATTCACCATGATCAAGTGGGATTCATTCCTGGGATGCAGGGCTGGTTCAACATTCGCAAATCAATCAACGTGATACATCACATTAACAAAAAAAAAGAGAAGAACCATATGATCCTGTCAATTGATGCAGAAAAGGCCTTTGAAAAAATCCAGAACCCTTTCTTAATAAAAACCCTTGAGAAAGTCGGGATAGAAGGAACATACTTACACATCATAAAAGCCATTTATGAAAAGCCCACAGCTAATATCATCCTCAACGGGGAAAAACTGAGAGCTTTTTCCCTGAGATCAGGAATACGACAGGGATGTCCACTCTCACCGCTGTTGTTTAACATAGTGCTGGAAGTTCTAGCATCAGCAATCAGACAACAAAAGGAAATCAAAGGCATCAAAATTGGCAAAGATGAAGTCAAGCTTTCGCTTTTTGCAGATGACATGATTTTATACATGGAAAATCCGATAGACTCCACCAAAAGTCTGCTAGAACTGATACATGAATTCAGCAAAGTTGCAGGATACAAAATCAATGTGCAGAAATCAGTTGCATTCTTATACACTAACAAGGAAGCAACAGAAAGACAAATGAAGAAACTGATCCCATTCACAATTGCACCAAGAAGCATAAAATACACAGGAATAAATCTAACCAAAGATGTAAAAGATCTGTATGCTGAAAACTATAGAAAGCTTATGCAGGTAATTGAAGAAGATTTAAAGAAATGGAAAGACATTCCCTGCTCATGGATTGGAAGAATAAATATTGTCAAAATGTCAATACTACCCAAAGCTATCTACACATTCAATGCAATCCCAATCAAAATTGCACCAGCATTCTTCTCGAAACTAGAACAAGCAATCCTAAAATTCATATGGAACCACAAAAGGCCCCGAATAGCCAAAGTAATTTTGAAGAAGACCAAAGCAGGACGCATCACAATCCGAGACTTTAGCCTGTACCACAAAGCTATAATCATCAAGACAGCATGGTATTGGCACAAAAACAGACACATAGACCAATGGAATAGAATAGAAACCCCAGAACTAGACCCAGAAATGTATGGCCAACTCATCTTTGACAAAGCAGGAAAGAACATCCAATGGAAAAAAGACAGTCTCTTTAACAAATGGTGCTGGGAGAACTGGACAGCAACATGCAGAAGGTTGAAACTAGACCAGTTTCTCACACCATTCACAAAAATAAACTCAAAATGGATAAAGGACCTGAATGTGAGACAGGAAACCATCAAAACCTTAGAGGAGAAAGCAGGAAAAGACCTCTCTGACCTCAGCCATAGCAATCTCTTACTCAACACGTCCCCAAAGGCAAGGGAATTAAAAGCAAAAGTGAATTACTGGGACCTTATGAAGATAAAAAGCTTCTGCACAGCAAAGGAAACAACCAACAAAACTAAAAGGCAACCAACGGAATGGGCTATGACATTTGCAAATGACATATCAGACAAAGGGCTAGTATCCAAAATCTATAAGAGCTCACCAAACTCCACACCCGAAAAACAAATAACCCAGTGAAGAAATGGGCAGAAAACATAAATAGACACTTCTCTAAAGAAGACATCTGGATGGCCAACAGGCACATGAAAAGATGTTCAACGTCGCTCCTTATCAGGGAAATATAAATCAAAACCACACTCAGATACCACCTCACGCCAGTCAGAGTGGCCAAAATGAACAAATCAGGAGACTATAGATGCTGGAGAGGATGTGCAGAAACGGGAACCCTCTTGCACTGTTGGTGGGAATGCAAATTGGTGCAGCCGCTCTGGAAAGCAGTGTGGAGGTTCCTCAGAAAATTAAAAATAGACCTACCCTATGACCCAGCAATAGCACTGCTAGGAATTTACCCAAGGGATACAGGAGTACTGATGCATAGGGGCACTTGTACCCCAATGTTTATAGCAGCACTCTCAACAATAGCCAAATGATGGAAAGAGCCTAAATGTCCATCAACTGATGAATGGATAAAGAAATTGTGGTTTATATACACAATGGAATACTACGTGGCAATGAGAAAGAATGAAATATGGCCTTTTGTAGCAACGTGGATGGAACTGGAGAGTGTGATGCTAAGTGAAATAAGCCATACAGAGAAAGACAGATACCATATGGTTTCACTCTTATGTGGATCCTGAGAAACTTAACAGAAACCCATGGGGGAAGGGAAGGAAAAAAAAAAAAAAAGAGGTTAGAGTGGGAGAGAGCCAAAACATAAGAGACTGTTAAAAACTGAGAACAAACTGAGGGTTGATGGGGGGTGGGAGGGAGGGGAGGGTGAGTGATGGGTATTGAGGAGGGCACCTTTTGGGATGAGCATTGGGTGTTGTATGGAAACCAATTTGACAATAAATTTCATATATTAAAAAAAATAATAATAAATAAATAAATAAATAAAGTTCTTTGATACCTTCAAGTTTAGTTTATTGTACATTGTCTATGCTCTCCCAGTACTTGCATTATTTAATATGGATACATTATTCTAAATACCAATTATTTTCCTGAATATTATCTTCTTTATTATGTTGTGTGTTCCTTGAAGCAGGTTAAATGTCTTGTTTATTCTTAAGACACTCAATTCCTTGCATTTTCATAGGTTTTATTTAAATATTCATTTGAATAAGGGATATTGTGAATTAAAAGTAGAAGACTCAACCTCAGGGTTGAGTTTCCATACATTCCATACATTGTTTTTCATACAAAACCCAGGGCTCATCCCAACAGGTGCCCTCCCCAATGCCTCCCCCATCAACCCTCAGCTTATTCCCAGTTTTAAAAGTCTCTTATGGTTCGGCTCCCTCCCTCTCTAACTTTTTTTTTCCCCTTCCCCTCCCCCATGGTCTTCTGTTAAGTTTCTCAGGATCCACATAAGAGTGAAAACATATGGTATCTGTCTTTCCCTGTGTGACTTATTTCACTTAGCATAAAACTCTCCAGTTCCATCCATGTTGCTACAAAAGGCCATATTTCATTCTTTCTCATTGCCAAGTAGTATTCCATTGTATATATAAATCACAACTTCTTTATCCATTCATCAGTTGATGGACATTTAGGCTCTTTCCATCATTTGGCTATTGTTGAGAGTGCTGCTATAAACATTGGGGTACAAGTGCCCCTATGCATCAGTACTCCTGTATCCCTTGGGTAAATTCCTAGCAGTGCTATTTGGATTCAGATTAATTTGGCTCATGATATTATCAAGGGAGAGCTATGGGATGCCAAATAAATGGGAGAGGTATAGTTTTTTTTTTTTTTTTTTACTTTCTTATGCATATATTTTCTGAAAGCGTTAAAATACACTTTAATACTATTAATTGATAGTGAAATGGATTTGGCATTGAATATTTAATTCCAAACAATTATAGTATATTTCTAAACATAATGAATTTATTCAGTTTTAAACTGTTATGAATTTTTGTGACTTGTATAGGAGTCTCAGAGGTGAAGCATAAAATTTTAATGGGGGGAGACATAAAACATATCTAGAGTTTGCTACTGAGGATTCAAAGAACATTGTAATTAGAGAAAAAACACTTTTAGAAGGCTGAGAATTAAGTTCACATGCATACGTGCATGTACATGCACACACACACACACACTCACACACTCTCACTGCTTAAGTGTAATTTAAAATGGCTTAGTTCTGTTCAAAATTGATGGCCTCAGAAATGCCAACCAATTCTGCAGACAAGAAATGTCTGGGCACTATATTTAATAATCTGAAGTTATAATTATATAAACCTGGCCCAGTTTGTGAAACATTGTAGAAAAGACAGTGTTTCCAATTAGTTTTTTTATTGTTATATTTGTCTCTCCATGGTTGCTTAGATTCAGTGAATATGTAAACAGATTAAAATTTAAAACCTTGGGCTTTAAAGTTATGTCTTAAATGTCAGACTTTTTTTCCTTTCTGGAAACATGGCAAAACTAGTAAATTCATGATATGGCTATTGTGTAGGTTAATGAAATACCATACAGGTCACGGAACATATTCCTGATATATATTTATTAGTAATTAGTAATTATTTTTATTCTTATATGATAATAAATTATTTCTAGCACCAATTATTATTTGGGTAATTTTAAGATTTTTATTTAATATTTTGCTTATAAACACAATCTAGTCTATCTTTGCTCTTAAAAGAAGTAATGAAACAAAAATGATGTTTCTTCTTCCAGAATTATCACCAATCCTGTGTTCTCAAAGAACTGCCTATTACTTTCAGCCTTATTCCTATTGACTGGCTACTTAACTAGCAGGTTAATTAGAAGAGAAAAGTGGAGGAAAAGACGTGGTATTAAAATAAGAAAATGAAAAAAAAATTAAATGAGAAAATAGACTGAGAAATCTTGAAAGCACTTAGCATTAGCATTTGCTTGATTTTTTTCATCTTGTGGAAAATATTAAATGTTTCTTTTGAGATATCATAATGTTTTGTGCAAGATTACATATTCCTACAAATATATAAAGAAATATAGATATTTTCAGAATTTGTATGAAACTATATTCTTAATATGGATGCTATTTCATTAATAGATTTTTAAGTAAATCGACCTTATTTTCAACTCCCACATTTAGGTCATTTGTATAGTACATTCATGTGAGCTATACACAGTAAATCATAATTTATTTTTCAGACAACAAATTATTGGAAAATAATTAAAACTAGAAATAATAATGAGAATATACATCCTAATTTTGAAAATAGTTATGATGTAAAATATAATTAATTATGTTCAAATTGTTGATACATTAATTACAGATATTTGTTTTTTACAACTAATAAAGATGAGAATGTATCTTCATGCCATTGAGTTTACATGAACAAGAAGACGTACAATTCTTGAAGACATTGTCAGGGATTTAACATGTACACTTACAACAGAAATGGGAAGAGGTATTGAACCTGAAATTCACATTGAATTCTATTTTCACTATTTTTATTTTCTATTTTTCAATGTGAATTTCAGGGCTGTACAGTAAAACATTGTCTTATAATTTACTTAAGTGGTGCCTAACTAGGTTATCAGCTATACAGTTTCCTGTGAGGAGACAATGGAGAAAAGACAACAATTTTTTCAAGTGAAAAGACTTTTGTCATGGGGAAAGAAAAGTTACCGAATTATAGGCAAAATATTATTACTTCATATTGAAGAATACATAATTTTCAAACTGATTATTATTGCAAGAAGAAAGAGAATATAATCCATACTTTTTGGAATCACTATTAAATTCTGACTTCACACAAATATATAGAAAAATAATAACGATGTGAACTATTCAGTACAAATGAACTTAATTTGCCCTATGTGAAGTTTATTTACAGGGATGTAGTTCTATTAGTTCATATATAGAAGGATACATTTAGAATAGTCATTGGAACTTTAACCTGGGAACCGCTAGCATTACCTCCTTTCAGTACGTTCATTTTACAAACTTTCTAGGCCTCATTGAAAAATGAATTACTTTCGGATGAATTTTGACATCTAAGAACCTGGCTCCTTGATTGGAAAGAATGCTAAAATTTCACTAGTGTAAAGGAAAAAAAAAAATTGCTTCAACTTGGTATTTCACAAGGGAGGTGGGGTTTTCTTAAGTCGATTGACAAGTTGGCTTTTTGCAAAATTTGGCTCCAATAAGATCTTGGAGACCTAGTGCTCTTTGTGCCTCCCTCCCCCCCAAAAAATGGAATTAATATCCTAGGTCAGTTTTATAATCAGAGTGAAGAAATCATATCTTTGACTTCAGACTATGAAAGATTATTTCATTTTGCTTGATACCTGTTTGAGAGACGTAATAATAACAATGACACAAAAGGGATCCACTCAACCATTAAAAGAACAATGAACACAGCAACGAGGTAAAGACAGCTTTACGTATAGAGAATAATTTATTGGTTTTCAAGGTTGAGATCTGAGCCAGCAACCAAAACACTAGAGGCTAGCTAGGGGCAGCAGGTGTGATTTAATACCCACCTGTCTGAACACACATAAGAGAATAGTCACACAATTACAGGATATGGCATCTCTTAGGACTCAGACTTTGCAGAATCCATTTGTACAGCACTGCCTGAATTTCTCTTTCTCGTTAAAAAATGTTCTGTTTGTCTCTGTCATAAAGAACAAGTAAATATAGAGAAGAGATTAAGGAAATCAGACATAATTTAACCTCTGATGGCACGATTTTTGATATCCCCAATTTTGTTCAAACCAATTATGCTTTTGTTAGAACAAACCTGGAGGAGTGATTGTGAAGAAGAAAAAAAAATCCTAATAAATAAGTAGCAAATTTGTCACTAAAAACTTGTCCCACTTATTCAATAGTATATTGGAAATATTTCAAAGTTCAATCTGTTGTAAATTAATTAGCTAATTAATTAAACACAAGTCTGCGTGTATCCATGCAGAGCAACATAGTGGGGGAATTCAGGTAAATTAAATCTATATTTTGGTCAAAAATTTAGTAATTTTATCTAACCAGATTACTGAGTTTATACAATTCCTGGATTGAACAGTTCAGCTCTTTATTTATTTTTTTTAAGGAGGAAATATAGTCAAGCAGTTAGGGACCTGACTGTGATCAAAAACATATTCAAATCATAAAAAAAGGTTGAAGATATAAAATAATACCAGGCCAATATGCAAATTTGTAAAGGAATTTCTTGGAAGCAGAAAATTGAATGAATAGTAAATATGTAAGAAAAATGTGTTCATAACTTAGACTTTTGGTTATCTGAATTGTATAAAGTTAGGCAAAAATGATACAATGTTGGCAGAATCTTTAACCCCATTCACATACTTTCTTAGAGGGGTATAAATATTTTCATAAATTTTCCAGTGAAAAATATATAATCCCAACTAATTAGATAATAATTAGATTCAGTTTCTATAAATGATAATGAAACTCATCTTGAAATCCAGCTAAGTCTCAGAAGTTCCTGAGTATTTAACATGAGGGATTTACTCTATGTAATATTTATTATGAGTTCTATTGATAATAATGAATGTCTTACTTCAGGATGCCATAAGAAAACGCCTTAGATTAGATGGCTTAGAAAACAGAAATTTATTTCTCCCAGTTCTGGAAGTTGGACGTGTAAGATCAGGGAGCCAGCATGGAAGGAAGGGTTCTGGTGACAGCTCTACTCCTGGCTTGCACACAACAGGGAGAGAGGAAGAAAGTCCTCTGGAATTTCTCACAAGGGCCCTAATCCCATCTTCAGGGCCTCACCATCATGATCCCATGTGATCCTAATTACCTCCCAAAAGCTCTGCCTCCAAATGCTATCATGTTGGGGGAGAATAAGTCTTTCAATATGTAAATTTGGGGGGACACAAACATCCAGTCCATGATATAATTACACCCCTTGAGTAAATGGAAATTGAAAAAGGAGCTACGTATCTAATATCTTTGCCTATGTTACAATAAGAAGCATTAAAATAACTCACTAATGCATGTGTAGTATTTTGCTCTACAGCTGATCTCTAATGAAGGACAGTTCTGGCGAGTGCAAGGATGGGTGGGATTTCCTCAAAGGAAGATGTGTCATTTTGTTGGCTCCATTAGAAAACTGTGAATTTTAAGAAGCAAATTGACTCCATAGAACAACATATTAGAAATATTTGCTGTTATAAAAATAACTTCCCAGTATTAAAACCATCTTTTCCTTAGTGGGGAATAGAAGCATGCCCTTATTGGTATTAATGACATTTTCTTCAGTTAAAAAATAATTTCATCAGCAAATCCAATGAGCACGTAACTTAAGACCGGATTAATCCATGATTGGGAAGGAGATAATTCCAGTTTTGTTTTGGCTAGAAAAATTATAAGCCTATTATATAATTAGTATTCTATTAACAGCAATTTAGACTTACATTCTGACCATTAGAAAGATATCTGATTTAAAAATTCATGTAACACATGCCTTAACCTTAGACAGCACTGTCCAATGCTGGTCTAAAACAATGGAAATATTTCTTTCTATCTATCTATCTATCTATCTATCTATCTATCTATCATCTATCTAGATATGGTTTAAAATTTTCTAAATGCCACATTTGTATTTATTTTTAAAGGTGTTTTTATTTATTTTGAGAGAGCATACATGCATGCATGAGTGTGGGAAGAGCAGAGAGAGAGGGAGAGAGAGAATCCCAAGCAGGTGGCTCTGTGCTGTCAGTGTAGAGCCCAGCACAGAGCTCGAACCTACGAACCATGAGATCATGACCTGAGCAGAAATCAAGAGTCGGATGCTTACCTGACTGAGCCACCCAGGTGGCCCTAAATATCACACCTTTAAAAGGCAAGAAAGGAGTGGAATTTTAATAACCAATTTAATAATAATTTTAATATATTTTAATAATTTAATATTTTATTTAGACCAGTATTTCTAAAATATGACTTCAGCATATAATAATCTCAGGTTGCTAAGATTTTTTCATACTCTTCAAAATACGGTGTCTATTTTACATTTATAACACATTTCAATCCCAGCCACATTTGAAATACATAATAGCCACATTTGATTAGTGGCTACTATGTTGGATAATACTTCTCTGCACTATCCAATTAAAGAAAAGAAATGCATACACTTGCATGCATACATACACATTCACAGAGATTACAGCCTGAAGTGAGAATATGCAAATCTAATAACTAAGGTAAGGACAGCATCTTCCTCAGATTTAATGATACACAATAAATGTTACAAAATTGAATTTACATGGAAAAATGAGGAAAACACAAGTTCTGAAGAAAATGTAGAATTTCAGAGTATCACCACCACACCCTTGGATACCATGGTTATGTTATTTTGTGCAACTACCTAGCGGTCTCTACTAATACATCCTAAAATTTGTACAAAATGCTGTTACTGCCCATTGTAAGGAGTGAGATAATCCAAGAACCTCACTTACCAGGCTCAGGGAGTTGAGCTGGGGAGAGAATTGTGTTGTAGTTATACTAACAGCAGTGATATGGATGCCTCTAAAGGCTGAACATACTCAAAATCTATCAGGCAGGGCAAAGCATTAGAAAATTATGGTTAGTTTGTATAAAACAGTGGGATTTGTCAGGTGAAGACTGGGCAAAGAGTGAATAAATTAAGTATATTCACCCTATCTTTTTTGCGATAAAAAAAGTTACATTGTGCCTCATTGCATAATTCCTTGTATAATGGTAATAATATTCTATGATAGTGATGGTGATGGTAAGTGGTGAAATATAAAGGAATGCAGTGTTTTGAATATTTTAACTTTGAGCTTTTTCCTTCAAAACCTCTGTAACTCTAAATTTCGTATTTTTAAATTATTTACCATATTTGTCCTATTTCTTTTATGTGTGGCTAATTCTTCACAACTAATATAGATAACCCTTGGACTGGTTTTCCAGCTCCTAACAATTACTGCATCTTTTAGACCACCCCCTAATACAGAAGCCATATACTGTGCAATTCTCATGACTGGCTATTGGTGATTAACTCAGAGGTGGGCATTTTATCCAAATGGACCAATCAAATTTTATGTCAAAGTTAAAAAAATTTAATATTTGCCACTGGCAAACATAGAAATTAAATATCACTGGACCTGAACTTTATTTCTGCAGATTCTGGAGAGAAGGCCCATGAATTTCTACTGATGAGTTCCCTTGGAGGGAACTGGTTTTACCACACTCTTAGCTATAACAATTCAGCTATTTCTTGTAATATGCTAGATACCTCAGAATCCTTCCAATAATTTGTTCATCAATCTCACTAGCCAGAATAAGTTTCTGTTACGTTCACCAAAAATAACTTCAACTAACTCATAATAAATTAAGACCGGTTGTATCGGTCAGAGTTCCACTGTTCTTTGAAGCCAGATGCTTCAGGATGGTGGACAGCATCAGGATTATTAGAAATAGAACAAGAGCTACAGGAAACAAATGTATTATGGATTAGCTATTGGGTTTATGTGGACAAAAGGCAATGCGCCGCCTCCTCGATTATAAGATAGGAAACTTTTTAACAGTAAGGATAAAGCAAATCACCTTGAGCACTATGAGCACTGAGGGGTAAGCTAAAGAGACAACAAATATTGGAGGTAAATTGGAGTTTAGTGGACTGAACTGTGCCCCCCCCACCCCAAGTTCATATGTTGAAGCTTTAATTCTCAATGTGACTACATTTGGAGATAGAGTATTTAGGAGTTAATTAAGGTTAAATGAAATCATATAGGTGGGGTCTTAATCTGATAGGATTGATGACCTCAAATGAATAGGAAAAGACGAGAGAGAGAGAGAGAGAGAGAGAGAGAGAGAGAGAGAGAGCGCTTCCTCTCTCCACTCATCAGCACCAGAGAAAAGCCATGTAAACAAACAGCAAAAGACAGTCAACTACAAGACAGAAAAAGAGCTCTCATTAGAATTGAACCATGCTGACATCTTGATCTCTGACTTCCATTTCCAGAACTACGTGAAAACAAATTTATTCTTTTAAGCCACCTGGTTAATGGTATTTTGTTGTGACAACCCAAGTAGACTAAGACATGGAGTAAGTTCCAAATTTCTAGTGTAAGAAAGTGTCAAACCCCTGACTGAGCAGAGCTTCATTTAATTTGAGAAACATATAATGGAAGATGGATAAAGACTTTCCCTCATTACAGGTGACCATTTAGGGCAAATGATATGTCCCAATAAAGAAAAATCGTGCAATATTTTATCACTGCATATACCTGAGTTCCACCAATAATCAAAATTACTGTGTACTCCTTTTCCTCCTTTTATGGTAGGATAAATGTCTCTTTCAAATATTTATTTTGGGGAGAGCACAAGTTGGGGACAGAGGATCCGAAGGGGGCTCTGCACTGACAGGCTGATAGCAGCAAGCCGGGTGCAGGGCTCAAACTCACAAATCTTGAGATCATGATCTGAGCCAAAATTGGACGCTCAACCGACTGAGCCACCCAGGAACCTCAATGCCTCCTTTAATATATAAATCACAAGAAGCATGCTGACACCTAACATTCCATAGACTCCATTGGTGTCTATTTTGGTACTGGCTTATCTTTGGCTCCAAGGTACAGATGCAATTAAGGTGCTAACCATTTGTCTGTAAAAGTTTGCCTTGCTGCTTTCTAAAATTCTTTTTCACAGACTATCATCCCAATAACCAGAAGATAATAAGGATAGTCTTGACCCTGAATGACAAAATGTACTCTAAGCTCACTCCATGATAAATTATATATAATTACAAAAATTTTAAATAACAGCAATACTCATGATAAATGATGGAATTGCTTCTTTAACAGCAGAATAGAGGAAAGGGGAAGAAAAAAACAACAGTGATGTGGACTGAGGATAGGTTAGGAAGATTTATAGTGGGCTTGCTTTGGTAAGAATCAATAATTGTCATTTTTAAAAACACACACACAATTTTATGTCAGGATAACAATATATCTAAGTAAATAATATGTCATTGAAATATTTGATTGCTATCTAGCAATGCTTGTTACATACCATTTCCATTGTTTTGTTTATAAAACAAGTCTCAGATGTCTTTCATTACAACCCTTTTTCTTACTTTACTTACATTTCCAAAGTCCACCTAACTCACATTTCAAAAAAATTCTAACCTGGGTGATATGCCAAGAGTCGGTACCTGTCATGATCAGTAAAGATAGAATATTGCTTAAGTCAATGTCAATTTTTATGATGAGAGAAAATAAAATCTAGATGGAAGGGACAGAATTAATGGGCCCATGAAAATTACTTACAAAGGAAATAAATCCACTAAGAGATGTTAAATACATATTTTTAAAGACTATCTGAGATATGGAACTTTTGAAGGCAAGTATAAAGAAAAATAATCAAGATGCAGAATGAAGTCCCCTGTAAGTTATGAACGTAAAGGGATGGAAGTATAATTAATAGACTACTGCATGTGTACCTACAATTTATTTTTATACTAGATTTATTTTATTTCATAAAAAGATGAATTCAACTATAATCAGTTACTCCAAGCCCATAGCAGAGATGTATGTCTCTTCTGGAATTTTATTTCTTTCATTACTATGTGAATATGAATTTTATTTTTAGAATTTGCAGCTTGTCGCCTTTTAAAATTATATAACTGAAGACACCACCGTGTATTATATCACCTAGAAGCAAATGTCAGATATGAAGTGTGTTTTTTGTAGTGTTTAATTGCAAAGCTGAGACAGATAATACCTTTCTGTACTACAATGAAATACTGCATCGAATTTCGTTCTAGAAAAATATCAGCAAAGATTTTAAATATTTTCAATGTTTATAATTTAAATTTTAAATGTTTATAATTTAAAATAGCAATTACTGATACAATTGAACTCAATTATTTTAACACTACCTTTAATATTTGATTTTTTAAGATAAATCAGCCATCAATTTGCTTTTTAATATTATTAACAATATGTTAGTATCCAATCCTACAGATGAATACAAATAAACGCATCCATTTGGAAAACACCTTGTGATCACTAAAATTGAAAAATAGGAAGTAACTTCTATATCTAATCAAATATTACATTTGTTTTTAGGATTTCATTGTTCTGAATAGTTTTTTGGCATTGAGAACAAACACTTCAACAAGTGTTTGCTCATTATTACTAAAACTTACAGTCGTGGTCAGTTGTGGAGTTATTACCTCAGAGTTTGGTGCCAGGCCAGTCATCTAGAGTTATTCAAACTTAAATCCGGAACTGATAACTTGCCTGAATCTACTTTCCTCTTTTTAGTCAGGAAAAATTTGTGGACTTTACTTTTACCAGCACTATCTGAGGAAGAAATAATGATAGAGGTAAAATTACACTGAGTCTTAAGGCATGAGTAACAGGTAGGCGAAAATAGAAAGGAAAACATAAGAGAGGCAGGTGCAGAAGCAGAAGAAAAGACAAAAAAACAGGAATATCCCACGGGGCATTCAGGACAACAGTGAGCAGCAGCCTGGACCAGCATGAGGTGCACATAATATTGAATGGAGAGATCTTGAAATAGTAGGCAAGCAACACTTACTTTTATGGGCACTGTGGAATTATTTAAAATTGGGGCATAGAGATAAGGAAAATAAAAAGTTTCACTTTATTTGTTTTTTAAATTGTGGTTTTACCTTAGGTATTATTCCTACTTAGATCGCTGCTCTCCCCAATTTCTTCTGCCAACATCTGCATGGACTGGAAGAAGAAATTGATAGTGCAGAGATTAATTTAAAAGCTATGTCCCCAGTCCCACTCTGAGGGAATGAAGAGCAAAACAACAGAAATTGTTACAGATAATGTGGGGAGGAGGAAGACTGCAGGAGTGAGAGAATTGGGACATCTTAATAGAAATGACCTCATAAAGATAGAATAGTAGTAAGTAGTTAAGAGAAATGCAAACTTCGTGCTCGCTTCGGCAGCACATATACTAAAAAAAGAGAAATGCAAACTTCACTATAAAGATGGAAAGGGAATGAGGAACATACTCGTCAAAGACAGAAAGAGGTGTTTAGTTTAAAAAGTGTCAACATAAGTTGTCCAAAATGGAACTTGGATTGTACTTAGATGTAACACGTCAGTGACTACTTTGAATTAAAATACTTGGCCTAAAAATGCAACAAGGTTTGTGTGGGAAGGGATTGGTTGGGCAGGAGATCTTATCACTGAAAATAATGAGTGAGAATTTTCCTATGGCAAGAGTCAGAGGCTAGAACCACAGTAAAGTATAATATCCAGCCATACACTATTCTGTTTTGTGTTACAGTATTAGCACTGTAACACTGCTCTGTACTCTCAAAATAACTAACACACATCTTAGAAACAGTGCACTCCTCAGGGAGGTTCTCAACCTTGTGAAATGGTATTTAAAGGGAAAGGGGTGATACAATAAAAAAGAGCCAAGATTAAAGATTCCATAGAAGCAAGAAGTCCTAATCTGACATGATCTGAACATATAAGACCATCAGCCATCCTTAGAGACCCTGGGAGATGGGTATGGGTTCAAAGACCTTAATTTAAATAAAAATGTGTCAGCTGATCCCAGTACTTCAGAGGATACTACCAACAACACTTGACCTTGAGGTTAGAGGGAAACCTTAGTCCCAGACAGGAGAAAATTGCTAAGAAAAAGATAACACGTTGCGACTGATACAAAATGCTCACAGGAAAGTCAAGGACAAATTGCTTAACCAAATTCTATAGGAGTGAAAATGAAGAAAGGAGACAGATGTCCCACAAGCCTGAGGTTTCAGGAAAGAAATGTGGTCAAGAGAAGCAACACAAAGGAGACCCAACATTCTGAGATGGAAGCACAGGATGGTGAAAGAGTAAGGAGGCATATCTCTAGATCTATTTTGTAATAAAGGCTGAACAAATCCCTCCTTCCCTCACTGGGTTAGTAAATACTTATATATTGAATTAAAGGCTTGATTGATTTAAAACACAATGGTGGTGAAGCCTTACAGAAGTGATTTTAGGGAATCAATAATTTAGTTGTAGATGGAGACTAGACAGAGTTAATTCAGAACAGGAAATTTGTTATTGCTGTTATTCTGTTGTGGCAGTGGTTTTAAATAGGAATAATTTAACATAGTTTTCATAACTTATTTCTTAAAGAATGCAAGGTAATTGTTATTCCAGAGGCCAGTTTAAGATTATTACTTTCTTTATGGTACAGTGTATGTAATTCTAACCCCATAAAGAATACTTTTTGTTAAATCAGATTAAACACTAAAAGACATCATTTTTATAACTTTTACATTTGCTTCATATTACTATCGAGTTTTTATAATGAATTGCATTAATATGTTATCAATTATAGTTTAATGTTAATATATATGTTCATCATTTAAATGTTCAGTTCAGATAACAGCATATAAATACAACGAAAAATTGATATTCTTTTTTTTTTTTGCTTGTTTTTTTGTTTTGAGAGAGAGAGAGAGAGAAAAACAGAGAAGAGGGGCAGAGGCGCACAGGGGGAGAGAGAGAAAATGTCAAGCAGAAAATCTCAAACTCAGCCTCAGAGGAGGCTTGATCCCACAACCTTGGCATCATGACCTGAGCTAAAGTCAAGAGTCAGACACTCA
This sequence comes from Panthera leo, assembly GCF_018350215.1. NCBI lineage: Eukaryota > Metazoa > Chordata > Mammalia > Carnivora > Felidae > Panthera > Panthera leo. The sequence continues at coordinate 179,117,756 of NC_056686.1, forward strand.
ACCAACTGAGCCACCCAGACACCCCCAAAATTGATATTCTAATAAAGTACATTCCCTTATTGTTTAAAGATCAGTGGAATTCTTGTGTTTTATCCATGACTTGACCCTCAAAGTTAATGTGACTTTGTTGAAGATTTAATAATGTGAACATATACTTTATTATCAGTTTTAATAAGGTATAAAGGATAATATATAAGTAAAAGAAATGTTATTGATTCTCAAACCTAATGACCTACCAGAATCTAGTGATGTGCTCTTTAAAATTATGGATTACTGCAACTGAAAACAAATTTAGGAATATGAATTTGTAGATATTGTGACCAGGAATCTGTGTTTTTGCAAGTGCTGTCTTGTTGATTCTTCTGCTGCTTGCCAGATAACTGGTGTTTGTAACCAGTGGTAAATACTAGGTAAACACCAAAAAAATATTTTTGGCCTTACACAATTAATGTGGTTTTTGAAATATTGAAGCACTATATTAAGCATATAGTCATAGAACCTTAAAATTATAATCTGAAAATTGAAGATTTAAAATGAAATAATATTATGGTCATTCTCAAGCCAAAATGTAAAAGGAATCATAGATGCGTGTAACTGAAAGGAATTATGGAAAACTAAACACCAACATGTTCACTCAATATCTAGGCGAGAAACCTGAAGACCAGAGAAGTCAACTTATTTATGTTGGCAATACAGCTAAAAAGCATGTTTTCACTTTCAGGGCAAAATATAGTCTTAAAGCTGGATGGTGATACATGTTTCAAATAGAAGAGGTATTCAAATGATAAAGTTTTAAATGATAAATTGTCTCTTATAATTAAAGATGTAAGCCAAAATGTTTAACGCAACTTTGTTATTTAATATATTATCTGTTATGGGACTAATTTTTTACTTGTTCCATAAAAAGGTTTTCTTTTGCACCCTATAGTGCAATGTGCATGTTTAATAAGTGTAGCTCTAATAACTTACTTTAGTTTGTTTCCTCCTGAACCTCTCCCCTTCCCACATCCCAACTCTCCTTTACACACACACACGCGCGCGCGCGCGCACACACGCAGACACACGGACACAGTCAACTATTTAGTTTGAACACGCAAAGATAAGCACTTACTGTTGAATATTACCCCAGGGTCTAGTCCATAATGTGGCAGGTTCTTAATAGCTATGGAATAACTTAATAAATGGATGAAATAAAATTTCAATTTGTTTATACTACTTCTGATTTTCAACTCTAACTTGAGTAATGTATTTCACATATTAAGACATATTTATATACTTTTACTTTTTTAATATTTTTATTTATCTTTGAGAGAGAGGGAGAATAGGAGTGGGGGAGGGGCAGACAGAGTGGGAGACAGAGGATCCCAAGGAGAATCCATGCTGTCAGTGTAGACCCTAATTTGGGGCGCAAAATCACGAACTGTGAGATTATGACCTGAGCCAAAGTCAGACGCTCAGCCAACGGAGCCACCCAGGCACCCCAAAACATATTTATATACTTTTATATAATAGCTCCATCTTTCTAGGCAGAATTTGTGGTATCTTATCTGTGGAATAAACAAGATACAGTAAAATCCAGACAAAAAATTAACATGATGATTTAGCAAAAGAACTGGTTTAAAACCTAAATTTCTTTATTCCTGCACCACTAATCTAAAATATATACAATGTAAAAATGTAACACATTACATTTACTACCTAGAACCTTTCAACGTCTAAAATTTTCTGGATCAGAACAAGTTATGTACCAGAGCAAAAGCAAGATTCATCAACTTTGACCACTGTGAACAGATGTTATTAGTGGGTCTTACATACTGTCTCTTTAAACCTTTCAAAGTCAAATGACTTTCAAACAGACATTCTGAATGTATCCATTTGGGTCCTACTTTGAAACAACTAACTACATAATACTGTAGTTGTAAATACTTCAGGAGGTATTAAGAATATTTGAAGGTTGGTCATGTAGGAGATAATCCCAAGGAATTGACATTCATTTTGTTAGGTGTAACAATGGCATTGCAGTTACATAAGAATTAGTTGACCTTCCTTTCAGATATTAGATTGAAGTATTATGGGATGAAACAATATGATGCTTGGGCATTTCTTTAATGTACTTTTGAGAAGATAAACTTAAAAATAAATGTTGCAAAATATTGATATTTGTTGAATCTGATTGATGAGCATATACTGCATTATACTTTTGTATAGATGCTTGGAATTTTTCATCAAAATAATGTGCAGACAGTATTTGCCACAGATGATAGATGGGCCCACCAATTATTTTTAAAACTTTGTTTCATGAAGAAAACTAGGGAAGAAATATTGTTATTTATTCTTTTTTATGGGCTTTGACTTTCCAGGAGATACAGAACCAGTTGGAACTGGCTAAAACTTATTGAAAACTGCAAAATTTGACTTATATCCAATATTCATTTATTTATTTAACAAATATTTATTAGAAATTCAGTTATATTCCAGGCACTGTTCTAGTAACATCGAAATAGACAAAATGCTTTGCTATAATAAAGCTCACATTTTGAGTACAGACTGTCTGCCCCATTTACTTTCCCCATAATCATTTCCTCCCAACACGTCTCCACTGTCTAAACCCATAATGCTTGAGTTCTTGTTCATGAATCCTCTAGCTATGTTTTATTACTAAAGCAGATTGGATATTCGTCAATTTTAAAACAAGGAAAGAAGTTTTATGTCTATTTCTTATGTAATATTTATTCCAGAATACAATTCTTTGAGGCAAATTAACATTAAAAATTTATTGAACTATAGCTCTGCAAATGAAATAATTGCTATTTCTTTCTAATATGTCTATATTTTCATTTGCCTTCAGGAACAAGCAAGTGGTCATTACATTCTGTCTTTGTCTATAAGGACTTGCATTTAAGGACGTGAGTCCTGATAACAGTTGGAGGAAGATTTTAAGAGAAGATACTCGACTTTGAGAGAAATGTACTAAATAAATAATAAATTTCACACAGCAAAACTATATATTCACAGGGTTTTTTCCAGAAAAGTATGGAAAAGCACTCCCATTAATTTAATAAGCAATATTAATATATATATATTAATATATTAATGCTAATATTCTCAGTATGTACACACACGTACAAATATACATATACAAATATACAAATACATTTGTGTATATATATATTTACATATGTGTATCTCTAAATTAATATAAATCACATGATTGTTTAAAATGAACAGTATATGCTCTATAAACTAGTATAATCTGAAATAATTATACCAAATATTGTCATTTTTGGATAAAAATAGCACAAAAATGTGTGGATATATACTTAACTTTTATGGAAGAATTTTACTTTCTATTTTATCTTATATTAAAACATGGAAAAACTGTAATTGCAGTAATAAAAATTTGCCACATTCTTTTACTCAGAAAATTGATTTAACAACTGAAATTAATTACTTTTAAAAAATAAATGAAGAAAGTTCTGAGATGAGTTTGACGTTTTTATTTGTGACACCTGCACAAACCATGTAAAGAAACAGAGGGTTTGCCAGAGACAGACAATTGAAAATAGTACTCTGTATTGAAAACCATCCACCATAGAAACAGTTACTAAGATAACTTTCTACTGATACCTAAGCCTTGCAGTGAAGGAGCACTGTAATACAAAATAAGTTTCCACTGTAAAATATTTAATTAATTAATTTAATGTAAATACTTTCTACATTATTGAATATTTTCCATTTTCACAGGCATAAGTGATTTCATAAGCATAAACTTATTCATTTGTTTTAAAGCTTAAAGAAAAGTTTAAAGAATGTGACTGTAATGAAAATGAACAAAATCGCATTTATATAATATTTGCAGTATTTTGTACATAATTATTTTTAAAAACTATAGTCTTTCTTGCTTCTTATATTTGGGTAGACAAAGAATTGTATTTATATTTTCCCTTCACAATAGAAAAATTTTGTCCAATAAAGACATATCAGTAGCAATGTATGCTAATATTCTCAGTATGTGCACACACATGTACAAATATACATATACATATATAGAAATACATTTGTATATGTGTATCTCTAAATTAAAACCTGTTGATAATCTTTTTACACACATATACAATATATATACAAATATATATACATATACAGATATATTAATAAATATATTAGATATAAATTAATAAATATCATAAAATATTAATATATTTGGTTATCTATTTATGTGTGTATATATATTTGTGTATGCGTGTGTATATCCTAAATTAAAACCTGTTGAGAATCTTTTTTTTATTTATCTTTTGGTTTTCAAACTGTCAAGAGTTCTATCTACTCATAAAAGTAATACAAACTTTAGATAAAGTTTGGTAAGTGCGTCCTTCTTTGAAGGTAAATTTCCTTGCTGTCCTTCCTAATTTGTATCTGCGGGATACAGAGATTTTTGTCTGAGGGAGATCATTTTAAATCTCCCATTATTATAATGGATTATTTACCATTTTTTGTCAAATTCTTCCCATTTTTGCTTTACATTGTGTAACTGGATTTTGGTGTTTATACTGATGCAATCATAATGTTTCAGATGAACTACTTATTGATAGCGATAGGACTACACTTCTCTTCAAGATGAGAGAGACAACTTGATAGAACCAACATTTTTATTTCCACTTACATGCTGCTAGGAAACACACTTAAATAGAGTTGGAGACCTCTAATTTTATAAACTGATTAAAGCCTTGAACTGACCATCACTGAGCTGCAGAAATGGCACCAGCTCTATGGTGAGAGTCAGGAGAGGTGGATATAGTGAACAGGAATACTTCTACTGTGAACGGTAGCACTTTGTTCTCAATGAACTAAACTTACCCTCAGTATGGATTTGCTTTCACTGCCCTCAGTGCTTCTGCCAAAACCACTTTCTGTAGACTTATGTAATGCATTATTCACTGGCCTATCAATCTACATGGGCATTGCTTCTAACCAAAGAATGTATTTTTAGTAAAAGAAGTATAGCTCATGATCATGGAAGTTACTTCCATTTGCTTATTTATTCTATGTCATAAATTACCTCAAATTTATAACTTTATAATGGCAAACATTCATTATCCTACACTTTTTCTGGAGGTCAGAAATTGACGAACCGCTGGTGGTTCTGGTTCAGGGTCTCTAATAGGTGTCTCTTGTGAGTGTCATTCTGGAAGATCTGCTTCAAATGCTCACCCACAGAACTTTTAGCTGCAGGCTTCAATTCTTTACTATCTGGGATTCTCCATTGGGCTGCTTACAACATGAATTATTTGATAAAGTGACAAGCCAACAGGAAGCCATAGACTTATATAACTTAATCTCAGAAGTGACATACCATCACTCATGATATTCTACTTTTTACACAGAATAACTACAGTGTAGTATAACATGAAAGGGAACTACATATGGTGTAACACCAGGAGGCAGACATGTTGTGTTCCATCTTGAAAACTGGGTGCCATACTGGTCTTACCTTCTTCCATCTATCCTGTAATAGTTGACCTTTGTAACAGTGATATGGCTTTTAGAAGACTTATTTATGGCCATAGATGGATAGCCATACACCGTGGGGCAAGATTAAGGCCCTCTGGAATGCAGTAGATATTCTACATCCATTACCAGCATATTGTGCTGCTGGTTACAGTGGCAGAATTCATGGATCCAGGGATCAAGGGTGGAAACTGGAATGTCTTATCTCACTATTACCTCATATAATCTACTATGAAGTGTTTGCTCCACAACTTTGGTGTCTGTAAATGCCAGAATCCAATGTACCATGAGCTCCAATGTCTGAGGTCATGAGAAGATAGATATCCCAGTTCAAAAAAAAAGAGAGGGAATTCATCCTTTCTCTGCCTTATTTTGTTCTATTGGATACTCAAATAGATGATGCCCATCCATACTGGTAGGGGCAGATTTTCTTTAAACAGCATACTGATTAAATACTAATCTCTTCCTGACACAGACTGAAGACACACAGAAATACTGTCTGTGCGTCAGTAGCTAGCCAGACATCCCTCAGACGAATCAAGTTGATGCATAATATTAACCATCACAGAAATTATGGAGTTGTACCAAATATATTTCACAACTCTTGATTTCTTTCATTTTTGAAAGAATGTAGTTACTAAATTGGGTCACTTCCACAGTGAATTAAGGTACCATAAAACTGTGACTAGAATTCTTAAGGCTACTAAAAGGGTCTTTTAAGACTTCTTTATCTCACTTAAATTACTCTATAAAATACTTCCAAATAATTAATGCAAATAACAACCTTAATTCCCATGAGCTATATGATGTAAAGGTATAAATTTCACATGAATTATTAAAACATGAGTTGTTAGAATTAGTTTAGGTCCAGTTATTAGTTAAAAGTTTTTTTTTACATGGAAAGCCAAAAACATTTTTCCTCCAGTGTTCTTAACAATGTGAATATTTTAATATTTGAGAATAAGGCAGACACTACTATTAGTAATGAATATTTTGAACAAACTCATTTTTTAAACTTATAGTTTCTTGAATTATCAATGGGTCATATTTCTCCTAAAAAGTAATAAATATATATGTAAGGGTCTTTCCAGAAACAAAAGGCATTTTTTTAAAAAAATGAACATACCTATATAGCTCTTACTCTGCTTCCCACATTCTTTTCTAGAGAGGCATGCAAAATTATTATTTTTTTCTTTATTAAAGTATTTGCATTCACCATTTATGTGAGGTTCCATAGTAATTCATAAGTCAACTTTAATCATATAACCAAATATAGCTTATTTTTGCAATGTTATTTTATTCCATGGAGTAAACATGTTTTAACAATCATACATCATTTAAAAATGATTTTATTATAATTTAAAATAACAGACCTAATACAAAAATTGCATGAAAAAATTATTATCCTCATGTGAGCAAATATTGAAATTGTCATTCAAATGATGTGATCCATCACTTTGGAAAATAATATCAAATTAGTAAAGTTTATGTTTCTTAAGAAAAATAGGAACGGGGGGAACCTGAATGGCTTGGTTAGTTGAGCATCTGACTCGATTTAGGCTCAGGTCGTGATCCCAGGGTTAAGGTAGTGAGTCCCACAAAAGACTCCGCACTGAGTGTGGATGGAGACTGGTTAAGATTCCCTTTCTCTCTCTCTCTCTTCTTCTGCCCCTCTCCCCTGCTTGCACACACACACACACACTCTCTCTCTAAGACAATAATAATAAGTAGGAACACAAGTCATACAAATGTCCCTTACATAGGGAGGGATTTTCTTCCCTCCACAGAGAACAAAAATGGAAAAAAGAGAAGAAAATATCTTAGAACAAATTAAACTATTTATAAATGTAATACTACTAATAATAAAAATAATGAAAACGTGATATTTTTGATTGTTTACTATTTCCACTTACTCTGTATTTTCATGCTTTTGTAACAAAGCAACTGTAGGTTGTAGGTTTTATTCCTTCATCATACTGGTAAGGAAATTAAAGCTTAGAACAGTTAAAAAAGCTTTTGAATCCACATTTCAACCACCACTCCAGAGCTTTAACTTTGAATTTCTACATCTAAATATTTCAACAATATTTACATAGGGGTTTACGTTTTGTAAATCACTTAAATTGATCATCACAATATAATCTTAAGTTAATATAAGAGGTATAATTATTACCATTCTATACATGGTAAGTATTAGTCCTAAAGAAATATTCCCCAACCCCCTCCTCCTGAAAAATGCAAGGCTTATAAGTGGCAAATTCACTAATGTAAAATCTTAATATATTGGCTCTTTTTGTCAGAATAACATTTCAAAACCACTTATAAAAACATAACAATCTACAATTTAGAGTCTTAGTCTCCAGAGTTATGGGGGGAGGGGGAGGTTTTCCGTAAACAGGTGAAATCTAGATCTCCTATGTTAAGTATAAATACTCCTACAGTGTGGACCATCTTCAGGGGTGTTCTATCATCTACCCAGGGGGGAAAATATCACCAGTACTGATTTTCACATAAAGTTCTTTACAACCTGACCTTGGCTATCTTCCTATCCCTGTCTGCTGTCACTCTTACAAATCTGCACTTCTTAAATATATTTTCACCTTATTCTGCAATCAAATCATATTCATCTCTGGAGTTCCAGAAACTTCTCACTGGCCTGGAAGCTTCTTGAAGATGTGGACATCAACTCATAAAAAAGAGTCTGGTAAATAGTGATTGATAGGCTGGAATTCTTACATTCATATTTCTGTTTGAACTTATTCAGGGTCATTGTCATAAAAAAAATGGTTAGTAAATAGTGACTGATATGATAGGAATTCTTACATTTATATTTCTATCTGAATTTATCCAGAGTCATTGTCTATGCTTATATCAAGTGGTAAAAAAAAATAATTTTCCATCTGATTTAAGAAAATAATCTAGGGGTGCCTGGGTGGCTCAGTTGATCAAGCGTCTGACTTCAGCTCAGGTCATGATCTCACAATCTGTGAGTTCGAGCCTCACGTCAGTCTCTGTGCTGACAGCTCAGAGCCTGGAGCCTGCTTTAGATTCTGTGTCTCCCTCTCTCTTTCTGCCCCTCCCCTGTTCATCTTCTGTCTCTCTCTGTATCAAAAATAAGTAGACATTAAAAAAAATTTAAAAAAAAAGAAAAGAATCTAGGTGGGTTCAATAATAGATCAGTTGTATCTATTATATTGTGGGGTATTAAAAAAAAAGAAGAGAAAAATCAGTAAGAAGGACATTTTAAGCAGCAAGATTACCAGGTTTAAAGGCATGGAGGTGTGAGAGAAGTTTGTGATTTTGACAGTAAGCCCTTTAGAATGAGTGTTTAGTGTTTGGAATATGAATGAAATGAGACTAGGAAACTAAAAGACCAGAACTTGAGAGGCATTATATTCAGTGTTTATCCTGTAGACATGAACGCCATTGAAATGTACTTATCCTATAAGCACTACATTTATTTTTAGATACACTCAATCATAAGGAAGTATAAATATCACAATACCTGCCTAGAGAGTGAAATAACATTATAAATAAAAATGTAGCAACTTCCAGTTGTAGATCTCACTTCCAAAATATAGACCTTCATTAATACCTTAGAAAGTAAGTCTCTAAACTTGAAGTTGGGGGAATATATTCATTATATAGCTATAAACACATTATGTTTTTATAAATATAGCTAGTTTTCATTTAAGCCTGGCAATTAACTCAAATGAAATTCAAGCATACTTGACTTTTGTGAATTATGCCAAAATAATTCTATGTGAACCTTTTGAAAAGTCAAGTGTATATTGATTGAATTTTGGAAAAGCAATCTCAGTTGATGACTGAGAGGTTAACAAACTAAGAAAATGATAAAATATCTAAAACTTTAACCTATTATTTGCCTATATTTTATTTATTAGATCAATTTAAATACTCATAATTTATAAGCACATTGAGATCATGGGATATAATAAACCAAAACCATTAGGATCAGAGAGTTTTAAGTATAAAAGTGAGACTCATATTTTCTCTAAAAAGCTTGTGAAAATCACGTGGAAATAAAGAAATATTACTATAAAGTATAAAATTAGACAAAGATGAGAATAGCTGAAAAGAATCTTTTCCTCCCTATGGTGAATTGAAAAAAGTACATAGTGTTAATTAGGAAGCAAATTCTATTTCTCTAAATGTTCTTTTGCTTTCTGATATTTCAGGAAACAATTTTATGTTTCAAAGATGGATCCTAAACTATTGTCACTTGCACATAGCATTTACAACCTGTTTATAGAACAGTACCCAACACATTCTAGGATCTTATTAAATTTATATTTTGAGACAGTTTTATAGTTTTTTGAAATTTATACTAATATGTCATATTAATATCTATATATTTGAATAATAGAAGTATACACATCTAATTGACCTAAATATTATTCAATCCACTAACTATATTTGAAGCACACATAAATGCATTCATTTCTTAGAATAATTTCCCAAATTCATCCACACCCCAAAAACTCCTGATTTCCAGGACTCAGAATGTTTGATCTAATCAGTGTCCTCATTTCAGAGATAAAGACGTAAGGCTGTAAACAGTTGATCATATGGTTATGAGGATAATGCATAATTTGAACTAATGTCAAGATTTCCTAGCTTCCGGTTCTTGTTCTTTCTGTTATATAATTACATCATGATGTATTTTGTTTGGCCCATGTTTTGGAAGCATAGCATTGACTAAGCTTTATTACTAGGATTGAGGTTCCTAATTTGGAGTGTATCCACAAAAGAAAATTCATCAGCTTAAGCACAAGTGCTGGGACACCTGGGAGATAAAGTTGCTAAATCATGATAGAATCCAAGTAAAATGGCATTTAGTCAATCACCCATTAATTTATTCAAGAAATATTTACTAAGTATGCACTGTGTGTTAGATATTGTTCTAGGGACTGCAATTACAACTCTTACTGAAACCCCTGCTCTCACTGAACTAGACAAATTATACAGATAATAGACACATACTAGCCTATTAGATGGTGATAGGTGCCATAGAAAAAAAATACAGCTGAAAGTGGGATAGGCAATCCCATGATGGTATTCATAAAATTTTAATTAAGAAGGTTGGTAAAAGTAGTGCTAAAAAGGTGATATTTAAATAAAGGCTTGAATTACATGAGAAAGTAAGCTAGGTAGTTGTCTGGGGGAAGAGTATTCTAGAGAGAATATCAAGAACACATGCCTCAAAGTGGAAACAATTTAGTAAGAAACAAAAGGGTACACTGGCTGTTGTAGTCTAAGTGAGAGAAAAGGTGCAGGAGGTGGGATCGAAGAGGTAAGAGGGTCCAAGACTGAGGGCTTCTACATTGTGAGTTTTTTGTTTGTTTGTTTGTTTTGTTTTGTTTTATTTTACTTGTGATTCTACTCCAAATGGGGCAGGAAGGCATCAGAGAGTTTTGAGCAGAGAATTGATATGGTCCGACAGACATTTTAATAGGTTCACACTGTGTTTATGCTGATATTGAGTTAAAGGGATAATGGTGGAAAGAGAACAGTTAGGAGGCAATGTGATGATTTCCTACGCAACAGAAATGAAGGATGATAGTCCTACAGATAATCAGAGAACTTGGTAGGAAGCATTTGGTTTATAGGTTCAACATTCTTCTATAAATATTCTCATGGAACACTATATTCTATAACAATAACCACATGCAGGGGCACCTGGGTGGTTCAGTCAGTTTAGCATCTGACTCTTGATTTTGGCTCAGGTCATTATCTCATGGTTCCTGAGATCAAGCCCTGTCTTGGGCTCTGCACTAACAGCTCTCTCTCACTCTCTCTCTCTCTGTCCCCCTACCCTGCTCATACTCTTCCCCTCTCTGTCAAAATAAATAAATAAGCTTAAAAAAACACAATAATTGAATGCAGTTTTAAAAACAATAAAAACCTGAAAATACAAACTGTCAAACTGGTTAGTGATTATATTGACTCTGGAAAATTTTGAAGGTTTTAAATGTAAATATATGCTTACATTCATATTATAAATTAACAGTAAAATGAAATGTCTTGTACCATTGATTCATGTATCGATAAATACCACATGACTATTTTTAATAACCAACTTAGTAACTCAAATATATTTTCCCTTTTTTAATGTTTATTATTTTGAGAGAGAGAGAAGCAAGTAGGAAGGGGGAGAGAGAGAGGAGAGAGAATCTCAAGCAGGATCTGCGTTGATGTGGGGCTCAAACTCACAAGCCATGAGATCATGACCTGAGCTGAAATCAAGAGTCAGACACTTAACTGAGCCACCCAGTCGTCCCTTAAATATATTTTTCTTAATTAGTTACAACTATTTTCTGTCTATTGTTTTTGGTTTTCTACACAGAGTGAGCACTTCAGCTAGAATGGAAATGCAGGAAACTCCTTAATATATATTTTATCTTAAGCATAAGCCTACATGAAATGAGGAACATGTATGGAAAAAAAAATGACATTTTTATAACAGGTGAAAATAATTTTAATAAAATGATATTCTGAGAAACTGAGTATTCAGGGTGCATCAAACATAAATATGAATTTTGCTGACTCTTTCTTGACTCCAAAACAGATTAGGAACTTTACCTACTTAGAATGGAAAGGGTGTTCCTGTGTTACTATGAGAGCTAGACAATACCTGGGCCTTCAAATCAAAGCAATTTGCTCTAGTTCTCCTAGTTAACAGTGGTCCAGACTTGCATCCACAGTAACAGAAACACCACATTCATCCAGGTTTGCACTCATACTTGGTTTTGTTATTTAGGGTGGTAAATTTATTTGTTTTTGTTTTCTTGTTGTTGTTGTTGTTGTTGTTGTTGTTTTAGTCGTACCCAATTAGTGATTCTATCTTGGATTGTTGCCTGCCAAACTGGGATCTCATTAATTGACATCTGGCTCAAGATTCTCTAGCATTATAAACATAACCCAAAAAATGCAGGAATGGCATGTTGCAGCTTAAAAGTCCCTGCCATGAGGGATTTTATTTCACCTGGATTGTAGGGAGAGTGAAAGAGACCACTTGAAGAACGAGGTCTATCAGGTGCTGGCTTATGTCATCATAGAGCCAAGATCACAATCAATCCAGCGGAAAATCCAGGATTACCTCCTTATGGGCCTATGGCCAATCAGAATCACCCCAAGACCCAACAGTCTGACAAGCAGAAAAGGATGATTGACTTAAACATATTTATGGTAGAGTCTTGGTGTCTAATTCAATTTAAAAAAGACTTCAGGAATGCAGAATGACTGACACAGTACTTTTACGTTGTCTACCAATTGATGGTGTTATATACATAATTTATCCTCTCAAAAGGGGCAATTTTAGCATTAAAATCCTTTATTACATCACATGTACTAAAATTTAACAATACATACTCTAGTCATTGGCCATTTATTAGTAAAAGTTTAGCTATTGTATTTATTGTAAGTGCCAAAATATCACCCTGTAGAGTTCATTAATCTGGTCACTTTCCTCTTATAGCCGTGTCTCCATTAAGAAAAATGTTTTCTTCTATTTTATTACATAAGTACCTTATTTTGTTGCCTTAACCAATCACTCTTCATTCTGAGAATCTACCATTTAATTGAAAGGAAAAAAATAGAAATTAAAAAGATAATTTGTATGTAACTTATAAACAACTAATTTGCATTAGTTATTAAAATGAAATGGTAGGAAAGATTTCAGAGAAAGTGAACATTTTTATTGATGTCAACTGCAGAGTCACTTCAAATAAAACGAATAGAGAAACAAGTATGCTGCATCTGTTCATTTTAACCCTAGTTTGTTTCAAAAGGAAATGATAGCTATTTAAATGCTGTTAGGTCATTGAGTACACTGAAAACAGGGGTCAGTGGGGAGCAAACAACAATTCACTTTTAGTTCAAGGTTCCAACACCAGGGAATGTTCCAAGAAGCATTTCATTTTCAAATGAATCCCTTCCACTTGGAGCCAAAGGTCAGCAAGCTAGCATTAGTTAAAGAGGTCTCAGCTGCATCAAAGTTAAATAACAACCAAAAGTCACCCACAGCAGTGTCTCTCTAATCCATAGACTTGTCCCCAAGGGTGTCAGGCCAAAGAAGAAAACAGAGAGTGGTTAAAGGTGCTAACAATAAGTGCTGTGATCAGTAAGCATCTTAGGCTGAGAACTGAGGATAAGAAGCTTTTTTGTTCTCACAGAAGAAAAAAAATTCTATTTAAGCACAGCTGTTGAAGTAAAGGTATATATTTGGAACTGATCAATCTATATAACACAACATAGTCAATTAAGTAATGCTTAGAATCTAGGCATTTCACAGTAAACATGAGAAACGTTATCTTCTTTTAAAATTTCTATGGTCATGATATAATGATCAACCTCATGCATAGACTGACTTTTAGGTGAAATTTTTTAAAAGGTGAAAAGTCTTTCAGTGAAAAGCTTTTGCATCCTGTTGAAAACATCAATACCACAAGCCCGGTTGGTATTCTCAGAGAAATAAATATTGATTTCCCTCCTCCATCCCTTACCAATGTCAGGCAACTACCCTGATTGCTCTGAATATTTTATTGTTAACAATTGACAGATTGTGTTAGCATTGGATTTTTATTGTTTCATTATACTCTCTTCTCAAAAAGGCATTTGTGTTCTTTTTTTTTTTCTTTTTTTTTGGCATAGACCAGACAAAAGTGAGGCTGAAATTACTCCATAGCTCTTTTGTCAAGTATGATATATCTAATTTTGGATTTACTACCACTGACTTTGCAAGGATTTATTGAAAAGGTGGCTGCTTTCCTATTACATTCTTTTTTAGCAAATCAGACTACAAAGCTATGCACATTTATGCAATGATTAATTGGAGCCAAATGGTGCTCAAAATATTTCATGTGAATAAGTTTAAACATCCTATTCCTTACCTTGATTACTGACAATTGTTACCTTGCCTAGTCAGGTGTTGTGACTAGCTTTGATGTTAATCATCTTTTGACAAATTAGCCCACACAATCCAATATGTGCATGGACATTGACTTCATCTATTGGGTTTTATTTTTCATAACCTCTGTATGCAAATCTGACTGAATAATTTAGAATAAATATTAAAACAATATTGATCCAATTCACCAGACTACAAGCCATTTCTATGTCAAATGGATGAGTTCAGGAATTTATTCAAGTGCAAAATGACCTAAGGAAATGACCCAAATGCAGAAAAACATTGATTTATCATTATAAAAGCATTTTTTAAATCTCCAGTTTTAACAATTCTAAAACAGAAATCTAAAACTATTTATGAACAAATATTTCATAACTATGTTATTATCTTGTCTTCTTTAGATAAAACTCCTTGAAGGCTATTCCAAAAATTACTCCCCATGAAAAATGTGCCTGCAAAGACTCAGTTTAGTTATTTCAATAGTTCATTATGCTTTGCTGGTTTCCAAGGTTTTATACTAAACTCCACACAAGAAAAAAGAATGCAATATCAAGATTCCATTATTATTTCTGTTATAAATTCCTGAGAAAGCTATAAAATTTTACTTTAAAATGTGACTGAGATTTTTGCTGCACATGTATAAAATTATCAATTTTCAAAGTATATAAACATAGGGGCCCAAAGATGGGCCACACTAGCATGAAGATGATTTTGGGTTGAAGGCAACCGAGACCCCCACGTGCTCAAAGAAAACCTTTTTTCCCTCCATTAACTACAAAGAAGAATCTAAATTGGGGGCTTTTTGCCAGAATAAGGGTTATTAGCAAATATCAGTTTTATATGAGTGACCCATCTAAATGACAGGGCAAACATCTGATTACCCAACATCTACTCTTCTTATGGCACTATGAATACACTCCTTACCTCTGAAGTCCCAGGCTCCTACCCCCTTCTTCTTAGCTCAGGATCTTTCTGTCTTTGAAATTTCATGTCTGTGTGGATTTCCTGTACATACACACCTATTACATTTGATTTTCTCCTGTTAATTTGTCTCATGTCAATTTGATTCTCAGTCCAGCTAGAAGGACTCTTAAAGGGAACAGGAATTCTTGCCCTGCTACAAGTATTATACAAATTAACCAGTTTAAAATATACATAATCAATTTTTTGTATAGTTCTAAAGTGGTCATAGATTCTAAAATAAACTTAGTGATAATTTTGACTGAACACAACACTGATAGCCACAGAGAATTAGAAAGGAAGTGACTGGGAAAGTAGAAAATCTTAACAATTTTGTGCAGCCGCTGATTTGTGTAAAAAGACAGAAGTGGAAGAGGAAAAATAAAAGGATAAATTATTCTACAGTATCTTTTTCTTAGATAATATATATGTATAAACAGAAGCTTTTCCAAGATATGAAAATCTCAAAATATTTGCTGTGCTAATCCAGACTGAGAACATTTGCTTATGAATATTTTTATAATTATTATGCAATTTCAATAAAAATACTTCCAAATACATACCTAGAAAATATCTAAATGATCAATTTATTTACTAAACATTATATAACATTTAAATAAAAGAATTTATTTGTATCTATAAACTACAAGCATTTTAGTCTTACAAATATATTTCTACTGTGAATTCATCTATAAGGCAAATAGAGCAATCAATGATGCTTCAAATTGTTCATTAATTTTGTCAGCAATACTTTCTCTTCATCAGAATAATTCATCAAATTATATTAATGATTGAATTTTCTAATCTATACACTTTCAAATATTCATACAATAAAATATACTCTGTGATTCCAATTTAAAGAGTTAATTTATACAAAAAAGATTCAAAATATCAAATAAAAATAACAAAGATTGAATACAATTTAAAAGAAAAGAAAGATATAAATATAGTAATATATTTCTTTCAGAATTTGAGTAATCTATAAACGTTTTATGATATACTAACAATCCCAGTCCTATATCTTCTTTTAACTGGTATTCAATCTTTGTGATTTTATTATATATGTATACATACAACTTACCCATACAAATCTATCAGGTAGTTTAAAAGTAGTTAAAAATTGCATTCTTTTATACAAGTTAAATGTAAATAAATATTAATAATTTAATATTTATTGATTTAAATTAAAAAAAAATAAGTTGTGGTCCCATGGCATCCATAAACATACCTCATAAACCTGTAAAGTCCGCAAATGCTTCTTGAATTTACCTAATCATTAAACTTATTAAGGGGTCCAAGACTTTGGAAAGGTATTAAGTAAACATTACTATATTTTAAATGTAATCCAGTCATTGTAGAATTTAGATTTAAAATAACTTTTAATTAAAAAAATCATATGCTTAAATATGAGTAAACCACAACATGTTTTATGTTTTCATTTTAGGAATATTTCATTAACATTTAGATTTTTTTATGTTTGTTAATTCACTCTGTAGAGCATACCCTTCCAAAATGTCTATGTAAGCATAGGATCTAAATTATAATTAGTATATTATTTTACTGTAGGATCTAAACAAATTAAAACACTGAATGAAAAGCACACTTAAGAGAATAACCTGACAGAATTTTCTGAAGTCACAGTTCAGGAAATAAACATTCCTATGGAAAAATAATTGACTCCCCAAAACAAAATGTTCACTTTTTTGAATTATCACAACTTAAACTCAGATTAAATCTAAATCCAAGAAAGAAGTTTTAGGATATTTTTTGAAATGCAACCATTGGTGCTCAGTGAGTTATATAAATATTAGCTAAATTTTGCTTATTGGGCCATAAAAACACAGTCCTATTAATAACACTTAATTATTGCCAATTTGAGTTAGATTATTGCTTTATTTAAATTTGTCTATTTTCTTTCTTTTATATCACTCTAAATGATCATATTGAAGAAACCATCAATGGAATATTATATAACAGACAGAAATGTAGTAGGTTATATAAACATAAAAACAAATATATTTCCCTACTCTGGAGGAAACAGCATGAGTGCTGCAAACCAGGAAAAGAATGCTAATTAGATATGAAAGGAGCCATCAAGGAAAGCTTTAAACACTATGATAGGAAGATTTTATTTAATTTGTGAAAAGGTATGTCACCACTAAAGGGTTTGGAATTTAAAGGTTATCCATTTGGGACATCTGAGTGACTCAGTAAGTTAAGCATTAGACGCTTGGTTTCGGCTCAGGTCACACTCTCGTGGTTTGTGAGTTCGAGCCCTACAGAACCTGCCTGGGATTCTCATTTTCTTTTTCTTTCGTTCGTTCTTTCTTTCTTTCTTTCTTTCTTTCTTTCTCTCTCTCTTTCTCTCTTTCTCTCTTTCTCTCTATCTTGCTTTCTTGCTTTCTTGCTTTCTTTTCTCCCTCTCTCTCTCTCTCTCTCTCCCCCCTCCACCACTTAGGTTTGTGCATGTGCTCTCTCTCTCTCTCCCTCTCTCTCAAAATAAATGAATAAACATTAAAAAAGAGTATTCATTCAATATTATACTGTGATAGAAGCCCTCATTTATTTTTTTCATGAAGAAAATATGACAAAAGAAATAGGAAGATTAGTGAGAAGTAATTTTAGGAATATAATGCTAGAATAATACCTGTGGCTTTTGGAATTGAGAGGAAAAGTAGAATTATGCAAGTATTATCTACAACTACCAAATTACTTGCTTTAGTTATTCCAGTGTGGGAATAGGATAGGCATAGAATAGACATTTCCATTCCAAAAGGAGAATTTCCATTGCATAGGTCTGGGATAGTGGTGCTTGCAGCCAAGTTCTGAGCTACCTTGGGGACATTCTTCCCTTTTTTTGAAGAATAACTCATGTTTGCAGTCAGAGAACAACACTGGATGATCTGTAGAATCCCAGAAGTTCAACAGTCTTCCTTCATTTGTCCCATTTCTGTCCTTTTTAGGCCAAACTAGTAGTGTTCCTACTCTTATAAAATTCTCAAAACCTTAACTTCCCGTGCAAATGGGAGGGGTTTGACACCCTCCGACTAGAGGGTTATCCAAGCCTCTTTCTGAAAAATCTGATCTCTGTTCTCGGCTTCTGCTAAAGTGATTGATTGGATCCATGAACCACAGTTGTAATAGCAAATGAGCTAGGATACACCTTGGTATTCTCTCGAGAACATGTTTTCTCCCTTTTTGCAACATGAATGGGCTTGAATTTTCCAAATCTTCAAATTCTAATTCCTTTCTGTTTCACAATTCCTTCTTCAATTTATTTCTCTTCTGTCACCATTTACTCTGAGCAGCAAGGAGAAACCAGGGTATGTCTTCAACACTCTGCTTAGAAATCTCCACTAAATATTCAAGTTCATCTCTTTTTGAGTCCTATTTTTCACAAAACACTACAACAATTAGGCTAGGTTCTTTGCCACCTTGTAACAAGGGTCACCTTTCCTGAAGTTTTCTAAAAGGCATTCCTCTGACATGCATTTCAAAACTCATATGGTCTCTGCTCATCACCCAGTTGCAAAGCTGCTTCCACAAGTTTAGATATTTGTTATAGCAACACTCAACTTCCTGCTGCCAAAATCTGTATTAGTTTTCTAGGACTGCTGTAACAAAGCACTGCAGACTGTGGCTTGAAAAATATATATGTATTTTCTCATAATTCTGGAGCCCAGAAGTCTGAGATCAAGTTATCTGCAGTGTTGGTGTCTTTATGCTTCTGTCCTTGGCTTGTAGGTGGCTGTCTTCCCCTGTGTGTTCACATCATCTTTCTCTGTGTATGTCTGTGTCCATATTTCATCTTATAAAAACACCAGTCATACTGAATAAAATCTGGCTTAGAGTTCTCTAGAAAAACAGCATGTGTGTGTGTGTGTGTGTGTGTGTGTGTGTGTGTGTATGTGTAATTATGAATTAATGCAATGTATAAACAATATATAAGTAGTTAAAATAATTATGTTGCTTCCTCAACAGGTAGTATTTTTCTTGACTTGCATAGAAGAAAAGAATGTAGGAGGGAATATTACTTTTGGAGAATCTACTACTTGCTAGTCATTGTCCTGAAAGCTTTTGACAATCTCATTTATTTCTTATAATCAGTCTGACAAGTAAATATTTTTTTTCTAATTTTGAGGGTGAAGAAATTGAAGTTCAACAAGTGTATATACTTTTCCGAACACCAAACAGGTTGATCAAAATATTTCTTTTTTTTTAAAGTGATGTTGTCATCATAATTGCTACAAATAATTCATAACTCTGACTAACCTCAGCAAAGAGTATAAGAAGGAAATAAGGTAACTCACAGAAGACAATGGCAGGGTGAAACATTTATCCATTAAAGATGGGAGCTTACACATACACATAGAATGTTAGGTAGATAGAATTATTATTGGTTTTCTGAAGACTCTGGTTTGGGGATGAAAAAGCTCCCAACAGTTTCAGTCTTTCTGCACTCAGGATTTAAATTCCTAAGCAATAGGTACGCCTTCATCATATATTCAACCACTGGTTAGGGGATGGCACAGTACATTGAATAACAGTCCCGCCAAAATGGCTTATGAATGGGAAATGAATTAATGGGAGAACCAGAATGGCAAACTAGAACTCAACTCAAATGATATTGCTTAAAAGAGGAAGAAAGCATGGCCATGAAGCAGACAAAATCCATAGACCCTTGTCTGATACAGCTAGTAGATGTAAAGATAGAATTCTAATCAAAGTTTGGATCAAAAGTGTTAGACTTTTCACTGAATTTTTCTCATGGTCAACAACTACTAATCAGTTTCTTTTCTGGTTGAGAATTAAGAATTTTGTCTACCACCCACCAAAGCTCAACTAACTTCTACCTTGCATATTTTTTCATTGAGATATAACTGACATATAACATTATCTTAGTTTTGGTTGTGCAATGTAATGACTCAATATTTGTGAATATTGTGAAATGATCGCCACAAGTCTAGGTAACATTCACCACCATATATAGCTACAACTGTTTTTTCTTGTGATAAGAGCTTGTAAGATGTGTTCCCTTAGCAACTTACAAAGATGCAGGACAGTATTATTAACTATAGTCAATGCTGTACATTACATCCCTATGTCTTATTTATTTTAGAACTGGAAATTTGTATCTTTAACTTCCTTCACCAGTTTTACCCATTCCCTACCCCTTCACCTCCAGCAACCACTGATATGTTCTCTGTATCTATGTTTTTTTTTCCTTTCAAGATTTCATATATAAGTCAGATAATATTGTATTTGTCCCCTATAAAGATTTGATATCAAAATATCCTTGAATCTTAACAGTAAGATTTTTAGTTTCTGCAGTAAATGAGACACCAATAGTTGTATATATTTTTGATTTTAAAAAACTAATAGGATAGCAAATCACTGTCAGAAGAAATTTTCTAAGAAGCTTCTTGATGAGAACATTAACCTTAGTATGTTGTTAGGAAAAAAAAACCTGATTGAATCCTTAATCAATGAGTACAATATTTTATTGGAAAACGGTCCTTAAGATGTCATTGAAAATGAATAACACAATTGTAATTTAATTACCATATTTTCAATGTTGTTCTAGCTACTAACTTCTATTTTAGGAATCTTCTTATTACTCATAAATACAGATATATACCTTGACCTTACATTGTCACTTTATCTCATGAATAGAGGTTATAAGGTAATGTCATTTCCATTGCAAATTTATAAGCCAATATTCTTTCAATATTATTCCATCCATAATTTTATAATGTAGTTTAGTTTAATGTTTACAATGCCATTCACATGTTTGCAATTAATTATTTTTTGTAATAATTATCATAAAATTCAGCATGACTGAGAGGGAGAAGGGATTTAAAAAACAAACACTTTTTACACTATTTGGATTCATTGTTTCTAGTGATATACCAAATAGTTGGCAATATAAGACATTCTTGCTCCTCCCCAACTAGTGTTTCTAAAACTGTAGTTTCTAATATTTATATCATTCCTATTATATATATATATATATATATAGTATTTATATCATTTATATCATTCCTATTATATATATATGTGTGTATACATATATATAGTAGGTCAAGAAGAATGTGAATAGATATAATGGTCTTACCGTTATGGGTTGAATTATGTCCCTCTAAAAAAAAATATGCTGTAGTCTTAGTATTAAGTACCTTTACTTATTGAATGTGCCTTATTTGAAAATAAAATCACTGCATATGCAATTAGTTAAGATACGGTCATACTGGAGTAGGATGGGCACTAATCCAACATGACTGATATCCTTAGAAGAAGATGGTCATCCAAGGACCCAGAAATACATAGGATGAACAGCATGTGACTATGAAGACAGAAATTGGAATTATGTATCTGTAAGCTAAGGAACAACAAAGATCATTGACAAATCACCAGGAACTAGAAAGAGGTAAAAAAGGATTCCTCTACAAGTTTTATAGGGAGCATGGCTCTGATAACTCCTTGACTTCAGACTTCTAGCCTCCAGAAGGTGAGACGATACATTTCTGTTTTAAGCTATGAAGCGTGTGGTACTTTTTTGCAGCAGCCCCAGGAAGCAAATACACTATTACAGAGAGCATCGGAAATAGTGGCCCTGAAACTCAACCAGACATGACTCCTTTTATTTTTTTTTTTTTTTTTATTTTTTTTTTAATTTTTTTTTAACATTTATTTATTTTTGAGACAGAGAGAGACAGAGCATGAACGGGGGAGGGTCAGAGAGAGAGGGAGACACAGAATCTGAAACAGGCTCCAGGCTCTGAGCTGTCAGCACAGAGCCCGACGCGGGGCTCGAACTCACATACCGCGAGATCGTGACCTGAGCCGAAGTCGGACGCTTAACCGACTGAGCCACCCAGGCGCCCCGACTCCTTTTAAATATATACCTTGAAAACCAATAACTAACATAGCCTTTCAGATTCTTGACTATTAAAACTAATAACTGTAGAAGAGTTGGATATAATCTGTAGTACAATGGCAATGCACATGAAATATCAGAGGACATGTTGAAACCAACATGGCATTATATTATAACCTTCAATAAAACCTTTCAAATTTTTTGTTTTGGGAACTATTTTCAGCTTCTTAACATGACTTATAAAATTATTCAATGTCTTGGGGGGCACCTGGCTGGTTCAGTTGGTTAGTGAGATTGAGCCCCATGTCAGGCTCTGTGCTGTAGTGCAGAGCATGCTTGGGAATCTCTCTCAGCCCCTCCCCTTTTTGTGCTCTCTCTCTCTCTCTCTCTCTCTCTCTCTCTTTGTCTCAAAATTAATAAATGAACATTAAAAAATCAATGTTTGGCTCTTTTGGCTCTCTATTCTCATTTAGTATCTCTTTTAATATCTTCCTGGGCTTTCTCTTGACGAGTTCACCAAGTTCCCTTTCATTCCTATGCTTTAAACATTCTGTTCTCTCTGAAATAGGCTTACCTCTCTCTTTACCTCTCTCTCTCTCTCGGTCCCTCTTCACTAATACAAGCTAAAGAAAAAATATACACATATGTATTGAATATGTGTGAATATGTGAATACACACACACACACATATTCAATACATATGCAGGCAGACTTTATTCAGAACCATCGTCGTATATAGAGACCACTGCAATGGGATTTCACAGTGGGGAAGATTGACTCAGTTCCAAATACTGGATAGGCAAGTGGGAATTTGTAGACAAGGGTCAGGGTGAAAGTCAGTGGATGGAAAATTACTAGGAGAAAATGGGAATGATGGGATTATTGCTAAACAGACCTAACAGGATTTTTGCTGAAGGCAAGCCAGGGTGATCAGACATTGCACAGGGGATGTTAAAGGATGGGGAACTTCATCAGACATGGAGGGTGGTCAGATATGGAAGACTGGGGGTTCTGGTTGAAATGATTTAGCAGGGTTCTTGCTAAAACTGAGTTCTACAAGGAATTACACAGATGGGACTAGAAGGTTCAGGAACTTGATCAAGCAAAGAATCTTTGTCATACTTACGCATCCAACAAGTCCCTGTTTAATTATTTTTCCCTCGGGCTTTCTTTACTTCTTCCTTCTAACCTAGGCCAGATTAAGTTATCTTGTTATATTTTCTCCTTATAGATCTCTCTTGTAATTCTGTCCTTCCTCTAAGAATATGCATCACACTTTTCACAGCATACAAATTCTCTTTAGAAGAGGCTTGTTTTTTTTTTTTTTTTTTTTTTAACTTGGTCTTACTCATAGCTGAAAAACTAGTACCTTACATAGTTCTGGGCACAAACTTATGTACCCAATAACTATTTGTCAATTAAATGAAAACTATGGTTCTACAGTGTTTCTCCAAATATCTTGAAGGAAATGTGAAAATCCTTATTTATTAATTATTTAATTAATTATTAATTAATTATAATTATATAATTATATAAAATATATATATTATTAATTTATATAACTTATATAAAATATAACTATATATAACTTTATATAACTTATATAAAATATATGTTATAAAATAATAACTTAATTATTAATAAACCCTTATTTATTAATAAAAAAGGGCCATATACATTAAAACATCCATTCTGGCACATTATTAGTATTATTAATAACATATTTGTGTCTATTAACGCAATGGTTCACAGAAAGGAATAAAATGATTCATAATTATTCTTTAATTATAAGAATAATATAAATACTAATTATATGTTTTATATTTTCTTCACTTAAATTTAAAAAAAATTACCAGGATCAGAAATAGGGGTGATTTTATAAGCCCTTTCCTTTACCCATGTATATGCTAACATTATTTAATACATGCCACCCCATCCCCAGTGTTACAAGTTTGCAAAATGGCCTTTTGGAAGTATTAAAAAAATTAATGGTAAGACTATAGGTACACTTCTGATTCTAATAGTCTTTATTCATATATTTTTATAACAAAATGCTAAACAATCATTTTACAAAAATTATTCAAATGAGTATTAGAATGTTTTTTAGATGTTTATTTATTTTTCAGAGAGAGAGAGACAGAGAGATCATGAGCAGAGGAGGGACAGAGAGAGAGGGAGACAGAGAATCCCAAGCAGACTCCACACTGTCCGTGCAGAGCCAGATGCGGTGCTTGAACCCACAAACCGTGAGATCATGACCTAAGCTGAAATTAAGAGTCAGATGATTAACCGACTGAACCACCCAGGTGCCCCTAGAATATTTTTTAGTAATGTCTGTATTATTAGTTCCCTAGAATATTTTCAAATTATTATTTTAGTTTGGGGGTTACTATTTGTTTGGGGGTTAATCTTCATTCCATTTTTTTTTCGAATACAAATTGTATATGGCTTAATATATTTATTCATGTTCTTTGAAGAGTGTTACCTTACTGAATTTATAATGCTCAAAGCTAACCCAGAAAATCAACCAAATATTAGGGTACCTTATGAACTTCAAATGTTTTCCATAATTCATCTTAGGAAAAGAAAACCTTCCTCCAAACACTACATATAAGTAGCAATTTTAAAAATCAACTTCCATTTCTCTTTTCTTAGAAACAAACAGTGAAAGAATCTGCCATTATCTTTTCTTAAGGTTTATGTAAACTGTAGAACAAAATCTAAAAATTAAATCTCAAGAAGTTTGAAATGTATATGATGTCTACTCGAAAAAGAATACTGGAGCGCCTGAGGGGGCTCAGTCAGTTAAGTGTAAGACTTTCGGTTTGGGACTCAGGTCATGATCTCACGGTTCATGGGTTCAAGCCTTGTACCGGACTCTGTGCTGATGGTGCAGAGCCTGCTTGGGATTCTCTCTCTTTACCTCCCTCTCTGCCCCTCCCGCACTCTCTTTCTCTCAAAATAATAATAATAATAAAAGACAACAACTTAAAGACCACTTGTTTATATCATACCACATTGTAATAGCATACCCATAATGTATTTAAATCAACAGCCTGGTGTTAAAGATACAGTTCAGTTTCACTTTCATAACTACCTAATCCTGAATGCCCAGCATGTTGCCTCTCCACTATAAATTGCTTACTCCGTTACCTTCTGATCAGACAAGGACTAGGCTTCTCTCAAAACCAATGATATGCATTTAAGTTGGTTGTGACATAAATGAAAAAAGATACGGAGAATATATTTAAACATCCTTTAATAAAAAAGAGCCATATGCACGAAAACACCAATTTGGTTTTCAATAAAATACAATAAAGAAAACCTCAATTTACTTCATTTCCTTAATACCCGAGACAGAAAAAAAAAAAAAAAAATAGTAAAATGGTGAATGAGAGAACCCAGTGCACACATAGAGTAATCCTACAGTAGGAAGTGGGAAAACTCTTTCCATTTTAATGAGTGCCTTAAGTTTTTTATTCATGTCATTAAATTATGACATTTCATTAATGTTAAAGGATTCCAGAATATTCTGTGCATTAATAGAAGCTTTCACCCAAATTAAGAAGGACAAAAATGAAGCCTTTTTTCCAGTGCACCCCCAATTTTGTCACTCATTTTGCACATTTCTTTTAGCTAGGTAATTAATTGAAAACATTGGGAACATATATTCTAAGCAATGAATATCAAAAGAAAGAATCACAAACGTTCAATATTAAATTAAGCAATCAGAACAAGCTAAATAAAACCACTAGCATTGCCTTTCTGGCATTTTCCTCTTTCATAACAAACAGAACGGGCACAAGAGGCCTGGGCTCTAAAACCTAACAAGGACAACCTTCAACACAATGATATCAAATTCTGGAGGTTCATGGAGTCTTCTTTTTTTCTTGGCATCTTCTGAGCTTGACGGGACCATAAATAATAATTCTATATTTTATATAGGGCTTAGCATAAATATGATAAGGCAGATAGACTATTCCATTCTTACTGGAAATGAAACCTAGGCTTCCTCTTCAACATGCTATAGTATGCTGGTTTCTGATAAGCATGTTCTTTAAAAAAGAAAATAAATCATTTTTATGGGAGTTGGCCTCATGTTTATTTCAGATGGCAAAGTGCTGAGAAGAACCCCATGTGCGGTAATACAGTGTGGTTACATGGCTAAACCTGAGGAAGACTTCCCTTTGCTCGACAGCAAATCACTATGATATGCATTACTGTATGATTCTCTCTAGTGTATTCCAATATCAGGAGCTTTGTGTACTCAATGTGGTGGATTAACGACTAAAACCCTCACATTAAAAGATCAGATTTCAGGTTATTTGTGCACTGTAGATTTCATGTATGAAATAAATAGATAATTGTTCTGTTCTATTCAATTTTCTTTTCGTTATCAGTCATCTTCAGGCGATCCCTAGTTCTTCAGATTCAGGTGTTTATTCCTTTAAGATATAAATGAAACTTATCACCTTGAAAATTTTTAGCCACAAATATTTGTGAACATATGCTGATCCTACCTAGAGAAAAGAAGCTAGAAATTAAAAAAAAAAAGATTATTTTTCATAAGAGATTCTCATGAATACAAAATGGTTCTGGAAAGTAACATTTAGATAATATCCACATGAATACGTGGGTGAGAAAGAAGCAGTCTTTCTTTAAAAGTTCTTTTAATTTAAATTTGGTGCCAAATGATTAGGAAATGGCTAAGAATTCACTTAACACAAGTGGTTCAAAAATATTTTCTAACACTTGCTGAATATAAAATATGATTCTTTCAATAACAGATAAAATTTTATATGCATAAGTATCCTTGAAACTACCAAAAATATTATTTCAGTTTGATGTCATTAACACTCTTTCTAAGAGAAGTTCACTGTATTTATATATTGTTTAATATAAAAGAATACTGGTATACAGGGTGGATGAAATGAAAATAAAAAAATTATAGATGATGTTATTAAAAATAGTATTCGTGTCCTTATAGATGTTGAATAAAGGATATTCACAGTATTTAAAGGCTATTTTACAAGTATTAGAACTCTATAAAAACTAATTTACCAGATTCCATCTCCCTTAAAATATGTTTTCTACATTTTGGCTGTTACAATCTACGGTACTTCATTGGCAGAGAAAAATGGATTATAAGAATTGCAATTAAAAAGAAAAAAAAACATTGATTTTCATGGCGTAGATCAGAATTAAAAGTAATAAGTATACCTAAAATTAACAGGTAAAAACTTAGCACCTACTATACATACTATGAAACATGTGAAAGTGAATGCCAAAGAAAATCTGATACCCTTCCAAGCAATTCACAATCAATTTGAAAATAGAAGACAAAACAAAAATATCAATCTAAGACAATGGATTATTAAAATCAACTAAAAATTGCAGAAAGTACTAGCTGTTTTCAAAAGAGAGGCAAATTCCTCTGGCCTGAGATTTAAAGAGGACCAGATCAGGGGTGCCTGGGTGGCTCAGTCGGTTAAGCGTCCGACTTCAGCTGAGGTCACGATCTCGCGGTATGTGAGTTCGAGCCCCGCGTAGGGCTCTGTGCTGACAGCTCAGAGCCTGGAGCCTGTTTCAGATTCTGTGTCTCCCTCTCTCTCTGACCCTCCCCCATTCATGCTCTGTCTCTCTCTGTCTCAAAAATAAATAAATGTTAAAAAATTTTTTTTTTTTTTTTAATTTTAAAGAGGGCCAGTCTGTTTTTAATTGGAAGGTGAGAAAATGGACTTTGGGCCGTGAATTGAAAGAACACGTGTTTCAGCTATGTTAGAATACACGTGCTATTTATTTATAACGATGTCTCATAAATTTTAAAATTTCCCCTTTAATAAAATAAGGAGGCATTTTCATACCAGTTCTTTATTTATCTATATTTATATCTCTAATCTATCTGTTTTTACTCGTGGTGATTCCTTCCTACCCAGAAACCTTTCCACAATTAAATGTAGATTTTGTGGGATTCCTTGTTTGCTTTTTAATATAGATTTTGAATTTAAGGTTTATTACAGAAAAGTTAACTTCCTGGCTTCCAATTTCCAAATGAAAGAAACTGATTTTAAAGACCATGGTCCTGAAAACCATGTCTTTAAATGAAAGAGCCAGATCTTATGAAAGAGAAATGAAGTTTCAAATTCTAAAGTTTAAGAGTGTCAAAATCTCTCATCACAAATTTTGTATCATAAGAAAGGATTCATAATGATCCAATACCCAGCATTTGGTAAGCCTCAAAAGATAGTCACTCCTATCAGCATAACCCTGCAAAACATCTTAGAATTTGTCACTATATTTTCACCGTAAAAATTTTTCAACTTTCACTGTAAAAATTTTTCAACTGAACGTGTCACAAAATACACTCTAAACTAACTGCCTTAAACAATGTGGACAAACGATTCGTGCACATAACTGAAAAGTCTGGGAAAACGTGGGTTTCAGGCAAGGATTCATTTAGTCACTCACTTTCTTTAGCCATCTCTTCATACAGAATGTGTGTTTCATCTTAAGGCCAGCTCTCTTTCTTGTTAGGGTTTGGTTGTCTGCAGCTTTTAAAGGCTATATGCTTTTGTGTTTTTATTTAGCCAGCTGTAAAGTATAATTTCTCTTTTTATAGCTCTTTAGCTTGAGTCAAACTGCAGCCATACTAGAGCTGGAACTGGGGACGACTTCCAACAGAAACACATGGGATGCAGCTGGAAGTGGACAATGGTGTGGGGGAGACAGCTCCTACAAGCTCCCGAGAGCTAAGTATTCAGGAGTTTTGCTAGCCAGTTGAAGTCAGCCATGTTGGAAACATTTGACAACATGGAAGTCAATATGCACTATAAATCAGAGCTTTTAAAATTATTATTATTATTATTATTCTGGGAGACCCAGTATAACACGACATCACTGGTAGGGTACCACCAATATATGAAGGATAAACATGTTGTGGTATTATTGTACACAGGAATACTACTCCATAATAAAAAGAAAGCTAGTAATAAATTAAACCATATAGATAAATCTCAAAATAAATAAAGAAACCTACTCTCCCCCCTGCAAAAAAAAAAAAAAAAAAGATGTAGATAATGCATGACTCCACTTATGTTAAACTCTAGAAAAGACCAAATTTGTCTATAGTAATAGAAAACAGATTAATACTTGTCTTGCATTGTTGCAGGATTAGGGAATGAAAAGATTACAAGGAATCATTTGGAAGGTGATGCATAAATTAATTATCTTGATTGTGGTGATGGTTCCATGGGTGTCTATTTATTGAGACTTATCAAATTATACATTTTAAATAAGGCCAATTCATTATATAGCAATTATACCTCAATGAAGCTGTTTTTAAAAATAGTGAAAATAATTAAACAGTAGGGAAAAAAATGGCATCATTAAGAAATTATAAAGCCAAGCAACAGACTGGAAGAAAATAATTACAAATCATATATCTAATAAAAGTCTGTATCCCAAATATAAAAGAAATATTCCAACCCAGTAGTTAGACAACCCAATTTTAAAATGGCCAAATGTTTTAGTATACATTTCACTAGAGAAATTATATGAGTGGCTAACAAGTACATGAAAAGATTCTCAACAACATTAATCATTAGGAGAATTCAAAGTAAAACTGCAGTGAGCTATCATTACAAACCTACTAGAAGGCCTCTAATCAAAAAGACGGATTGTATTAGTTTGTTAGGATGGCTACAACAAAGTACCAGAAACAGTGTGCCTTAAGAAAATGAAATTTGTTATCCAACAGTTCTGGAAGCTACAAGTCTGAAATCAATGTTTCAACACGGTTGGTTTCTTTTGTCCACTGTAAGGGAAGATTCTATTCTAAGCCTCTTTCTTTGACTTTTAGATCTCTGCCTTCATCTTCATATGGTGTTCTCCCACTGTGTGCCTGTCTCTGTGTTCAAATTTCCTTTTTTATAAAGATATCAGTCATATTTGGTTAGGGCTCACTCTTGAACCTCATTTTAACTTGATTATCTCTGTAGAAGCCATGTCTCCAAAATAGCCACATGTTGATGTACTGGGGGTTAAAACTCCAACATATCTTTCTGGGGGGGGGTGCACAATTTAACCCACAACAGCATAATATAAAATATTGGCATATATATTGACAATCTGGATAATCCATGTATTTTTGGGTAGAATGTAAATGGTATAGCCACTTGGGGAAATATTTTATCAATTTACTAAAAAGTTAAATATACTCTTACCTAACTACACAGTAGTATCATTTTTAAGAATATGTAAGGTAAGTGGATATCTATATCCACACAAAGAAATTTTATGTAAGTAATCATGGCAGCATTATTCAAATTATGCATAAATTTTTAAAGCAGCCAAAAGTGGATGCTATTCAAGTGTCCAACCAAACTATGATATATTCATATAGTGGAATATTATTCACAATAAAAATGAACAAAATGTAACATGCAGGAACTTCAAAAACCATGGTACATGAAATAAGTTACACATAAAATATATCATTCCATTTATGTTTAATATAAAAATAAGCTAATTTTATGGAAACAGGAAGCAGATCAGTGGTTGGCTGAGCCAGGACAGGAATGGGAATTGTCTTCAAATAGGCACAAGGGAAACTTAGGGAGTAACGGAAATGATTAAAACTGGATAGAGGTGATGGTTTTAGAACTCTGTAAATTTACTAAAAATCAGTGAGCTAGACACTTAAAATGAGTGAATTCTATGCTATTTAAATCATAGCTTCATAAAACTGCTAGATATAAATCTAGTTTAGTACTCCAGACAAACAATGAGAGCTGCTTGGACAAGGACATTGGCAGGAGAGATGTACAGACGTGTACAGATTTCAAATATGTTTTGGAGATCAAATAAGTGAAGTTTTCTGAAAGCTAGACATCGGGTAGCAACACAACATCTGACACATCGGTGTCTGACTTGAGAAAATGGCTGTGTGGCGATCCTTTTTCAGAGAGGGGGGAATAATTAGGACAAAACAATTTGGGGGGAAAAACTTCAGAAGCACAGTGGTGTATCTTGTGACTTTGATGAGACACCTGAGAGACATGCGAGTGAAGACAAGTTGGCAGCTTGAGCTCGGTTGTGATGTCATCGATGGAAATACAAATTTACGATACGTCAGCATTTAGGTAGTATTTAAAGCATGGAAAGAAAAAAAAATGCTTAAAGAGATAGAATATCAATAGAAGAAATACACACCAGGAATGAGCCTGGAGGAACTCCAGGTAGAGAAGTAAAAAAAAAATAGAAAAGAAAAACAAAACAAAACACAGAGATGAAGCACCTTAGTATGAAGCGTAGAAACAAAGTGAGAGATAGATTTGTGGATAGAGACAGAAATATAGAAAATGATAGAGGTAAATATAGAGAAATGAGCAAGAACAAGACTTATCTGAGGGACTATGGATGGATTATTGTTAGGAGTGAAGTGTTCATGCTGCTGAGTGGTAAATATTTTTAGAAAAGTCATTTTCCAGTGGTAGACCTTGAATGCCGTAGTAAGTACTTTGAGCTTTTTCCTCTGTACAATTGAATCATTTATGCATTTCTGAGTAAGGAAACAGTATGCTGAGAAAGGTTTAGGAAAATAAATTCAGGGGTGCCTGGGCGACTCAGTCAGTTAAGTGTCTGACTTCAGCACGCCCGCACGCTCTCGCTCTCTCTCTCTCTAAAATAAATAAAACATTTAAAAAATAAATAAATTCAATAGAATGATTTAGGGGATTGGACCTTTTAAAAATCAGTATATGTATTTAAAAGTTCAAATAATTCAGGAAGATCATTTAAACAGGTTCAATGCATGCAAAATCCATTTAATATAATCCTTTTCTTCAAGCTCGGAAGGGCACAGGCAGTTTTCTCCTTGGCTATGACAAAATATTAAAACATATTTTTGCTATGAGAAAAAAATCATTGTATCAGTAGAAAATGTAAATGTAAATTTTAACAAAGTTGCACCACCATCAAATTTCTACCTTACCACACAGCTCTTAAGTGAATGTATAGCCAATGCTTGAAACCCAATGGGAGGCAGATGATCACCATCAAATACTACTCATCTGCTATTGACAGGTCTTATTATTAGGGAAAGTTCTATCCATCTGTAATTAATTTCCCTTGGGTATTAAAAATAAATCTAAGGCCTCTTGTCCATGACAGCCACATAATAAGGCAATGTCCTTTTCCCTGCAAAAGTCTGTTTCTGTGGATTCGATGGTTGCATTTCCACTAAGTATTTGCCATATGATTACTGCCCTCCTTGTTCACTTAGAGACCTGAATAAACTTAAGTTTTATCTATTCATGTCACTTAGATTCTATCAGTTTCCTCAGACACATAAGGAGTGAGTTGATTGGATCGGTGATTTGAAAACTGTTCAACACCCTTTTTCAAAGCAGGCGATTCTAATACATTAGACATTTGAAAGCAAAGATACCTGAAGGTAACACAAGACCAGCAGTTACTTCCTAAAATATCCCACCAGAAGCCTTAGATTCTAAAAATCATAGTTTGAGAATCATTTTTGACCAGATAATAAAAAAGTTAATTTTAAGTTCCAATGCTATGTTTTTGTTTGTTTACATTTATTTATTTTTGACAGACAGAGAGAGACAAAGCACAAGTGAGGGAGCGAAAGAGAGAATGAGACACAGAATCTGAATCAGGCTCCAGGCTCTGAGCTGTCAGCACAGAGCCCGACGCGGGGCCGAACCCACAAACCGTGAGATCATGACCTGAGCCGAAGTCAGACGCGTAACCAACTGAGCCACCCAGGTGCCCCTCCAGTGCTATGTTTTTAATTATTATCTTCCATTCACAATGATCTGCTATTTTGAACCAGGCAGATACTAATCCTCTTCCTTGACCTCTGATTAGCACAGGCAAACCATTACTTGCAGTGTTAACAGAAGGCTGAGAAACAATATCTTCACAAAAAAACAAAAACAAAAACTATAAAATCCCACTGATAGAGTTGTAGGTTTGGCTGAGTAACACAAGAATAAGAAAGGAAACGAGGTCAAGAGGCTAAAGAAATGGCCCCTTGGTGGCTATAAACAGCAAACATCTCTGGTGAACGTGATGTGTTTTGACAGAAGCAGCTGGATGTAATTACCTGTGTCTTTAAAAAAAAAAAATACAAACTCTTGATATAACCTTCTGTTTCATGTTTCATGAGCACCTTCTTGTGCACACATGTGCAGTTAATTTTCCTATAGGTTATATAGGCAGAATAATTGAGTATCTGCATCTTCAGTTTTACTGGATAATTCCAAATGATTTTCCAAATTAGTTGATTTAATTTATTTCCCATTATCAGAATATAATTGTCCATCTTTCTTCACATATTTGCCAACCCTCAAATAACTGTCAGAATATCATTTTTTTTCAAATTTATGGGTGCAATATGGTGTCTCATGTATTTTTTCCAATTTTTCACCTCTACTACTTAATTGAAAATATTTGAATATACTTATTCCAGTTTATTTTTTAAATGTTTATTTAAAACATTAACAGAGAGCTCAAGAGACAGTGAACAGGGGAGGCATAGAGAGAGTTGGAGAGAGAATCCTAAGCAGGCTCTGTGTTGAGAGCACAGGGCTGCAGGGCTTGGTTCCACGAACTAAGAGATCATGATATGAACCAAAACCAAGAGTTTGACTCTTAACCAACAGAGCCATCCAGACACCCCCAGTTTATTTTCTATGATTTACTTGTTCACAGGTTTTTACCCATATTCTATTAGGTAATTTGTTATATTCCTTATTGATTTTTCACATTTAGTTTTTTGATATCTAATGTATATAAAATTTTTCTGTAATTATCCTCACCAAATTTGTGACTAGTGTTTTGACTTTGTTTACTATATAGACATTTTTAATTTTGTCATAATCACATTTTTCAATAATATCCTTAATGATTTGATATTTCCTGTTTTAAAAATCCTTTCACCTTCTGAAATTATAAACATAGCCTTTATATTTATTTCTTTCTGAAACTTTTAAAGAATTATCTTTTACACACCTCTAATTCATACAAAATTCTATTTTGTAATCTAGTTTGAACAGAAATATGCTTTTAATTTTTCCCTGGAGGGAGGGGAAATGTTACAGCTAAAAATTTAAAAATCTATCTTTCCCCAATGATCGATGGTATCTCTCAGAAGTTATTTTGTTTTATATTTGTTTATGTATTCTTTATCTCTCTTTCTTGTTCCATGTATCTGCTTATATATTCATGACACAATATTAAACTATCCTATTTATACTTTAATATATTTATGCTGATTCTGAATTATAAAATATTTGTAAACTTTTTCTCTCCAACTATGTTATTAGCTCAAGAAAGACAAACACTGTATCAATATTTTTAAATATCTGCAATAATCAAAATGAGAGTTTTAAATACCAAATGGAAGGGAAAACTAGGGAAGAAAAAAGAAAGAAGAAATTTTTTTCTTGTTTTAATATTTTTCTAGATAAGTAGGTATGATTCCAGAAAATTGAGTGTGGAAATCACAGGGAAAAAAAAATCAGAGAAAATCAAAAGCCAAGCAAAAGCATGAGAGTGTATTTTACTCCCCAAATAATTATCTATAAATCAAGGTAAACTGTTATGTTTTCTGGAACATGCTTAATGTAATTATAAGGTTGAGGTAAGAATTCAGTTTGCTTTGGAAACAGACAAGCTTGTCTCTATAAATTTCTAACTTTGCAAAATAAGCAATGTGTCTAACCTCTGTATTTATGCCTCATTTTCCTCTTCTGTTAAAAGGAGTAATGTTTGCCTTATACAACGGCTAAAAATATTGAATAAGATAATGAATGCAAAATATTTATGGTCTGACACATAATATAAAATAAATATACTCTAATAATTATAAAATGAAATACTTAAAATTGTGAGGAAGAGGATTTCTACTGGTTAATTTTGAAATGCATATGAGTTTGAATATTACACATTAGTCAATCGTTTTCTAGGTGTGAATTTAAAATTAAACTGTGATATTTAATAGGTTTTTTTAACCAGTTAAAAATGAATAAATTCAAATAAGTGGTATATATGTGTTCTGACAGGGTAGGATATTAAAAAAAAAAAAAAAACTACAGTAAGGATTTCCTCTCCTATTTCATATTTCCTGAACAGATGTAGATTGGCTCTCCCTTATCCTTTCTGAGCTAATAAAACAAATTTAGAGAAAAAGTAAATTGGCGAGTACATAGCTTCAATTCATCACAGAGCAGTATAGATACTCTAATCTCCTCTTGTCAGAGAAATGTAGCCTACAAAACACTTTCTTCATCAGAAACATTGCTGTAGTATTGTATAGTGATTGTCCAAAGAATGATATATATTTTTAGGTGTTCAGAACTATTTTACCTATTCTGTACCACAGGAACTCTTGTGATAGGTAGTACTACATGTAAAGGAAAAATTTTTTTCAATATCATAGTTAGCTTTGGGTTAATATAATGACCAAATTATCTTGGATTCCTCTCTTAGTTTCATAAGATACTTTAAAGCTACTATGAAAATGTGTTTAACTTTAATTGATATTAATTATGTCTATTTTGCTACGTGTCAAAAGTTATTTTGCTAACAAATTGAGTCATTACTTTAACATGAGAGCCCTGGTGTTTCTGTCATTCAAAGAATTTCTTCAATAGAGAGATGCTATAGCTAAACATATCATTGAAGGAGAGAGCCTGGAAAATCTAGCAGTCTCATCATCCTAGCCATAGTTGCATCAAAGCAGGTGGAGTTTTAGGTATTAACTGAGCTGATGTGAAAGGTTATTTCAACATAAAAAGCTGCACATATGTATTTATAGCTGCTTTATTCGTATTGCCAAATACGAGAATCAACCAAGATGCCCTTTGCTATGTGAATGGATAAACAAATGGTGGTCCATCCATACAAATGAATACTATATGACAATGAAAAAGATTGAATAATCAACACACACAACAACTTGGATGACTCTTAAATGCATATTGGAAAATGAAAAAAAAGTCTGAAAAGGCTACATACTTGAATGTTTTTATTGGTGTGACATTCTAGAAAGGGGAAAACTATAGAAATGAAAACAGATCAATGGTTGCCAGGGTTTAGGAAGGAAAGTGGTAATTGAATACATAAAGTCTAAAGGATATTTTAGGTAGGTGAAATTATTCGATGTGATAATGTAGTGATGGTTACATAGCACTGTACATTTGTCAATTCCTTTAGAACCTTACAGAAAAAAATAGTGAACCTTAATGTGTGCAAATTTAAAAAATCAATTAGGGCATCCCAGCATGTAATGTAGGCTGCAGTAAAATAATTTAACTAAGTTATAATGTATGAGACAACCCCACTGACTGGGAGGGGCTGAAATGAGTATAGAATTGAGGACTAAAATGAAATAACTCTACATAAGTACTACACTCTGGAAAAAAATTCCCTCAAGAGGATATGGATTAACAATTCTGAAACTACTATCCATGTATACTGGGAATAAACAGATAAATAAATGGATGGATGATGTGGGAGCCAGGTATCTTACAACTGGAGTGAGAGACTTAAAGTAAGAAGGCTAGGATAAACTATAGGGTACTAAAGTAGAACTGGAAACATCAGTATGAATTTATGTTTATCCTAACACAGACCTATACACATATAACAGAGAGAGAAATAATCACCAAAGCACATGTAGACATGAGTTGATACATACACGTAAATCTCCTATCTTTGTTCACTGAGAAGGCCTAAAAGAAATGACATTCCCGTGGGAATGGGGACATCCAGTGCCCAGTTCTTGGATTTTAATGCCACTTTTCAATGAAAGGAATCCAGTCTTATTGGCAAAATGGCTATTTCTAGGGTTACGGCAGAAAGTATATGAGCCTTGTAGTGCCAGAAAATAAGGAAGTACTCAAAACAAACAAACAAACAAACAAACAAAAGAAACTGAAGATATGATAAAGGGACACAGAAGCTAACTGAAAGAACTCCTAATGGCCAAAGCTGAAACAATGGATACAGATTAATAACAATAGTAATAGTGATAATAATAATAATGGTAATCATAATAAAATATTAGATTATAACCCAAAGCATAACATAAGTCACCTAGGAGTTCATACTGATATACATAAATAATTGAATGAACAAATGAGGTGGCAAGGGAGAAGAATAGACACATTTCTTGTGCAGAATAATTTTAAATAATTTATGTAAATATTAGCGTCTCAAGAACGTGGTTATCAATTTTCCACGCTTTTGTATAGGCTGTACATAGTGACTTGCTACCAGAAACTATAGTATAAAAAAGAGGAAAAGAGTAACTTTACCTGGCAAACACTATCTTAGTCAGCTGATAAAGGCTAATGCCACCAATGGTTAAGTCATGTTGATAGTAGGGATCCTTGCTATGATGTGATGAGAATGGCACCTTTTCTTCAAACCCCTTCCTCTAGTCAAATCGTTAGAAAAATATCAGACTATCCAAAATGAAGGATAGTCTACAAAATAGTTCACTGATACTCCTCAAAACTGCAACAGTCATCAGAAGCAACGAAAATCTGACAAACCATCTTGGTATAGTGAAATCTAGGTAGAAATGCCAACTAAAAGGGATATAGCATCCTGGATGGGATCCTGGGATGGAAAAAGACTCATTAGGTGAAAACTAATGGCTTTCCTTAATAATCACGTGCCAGTGTCAGATTTTTGGTTGTCACAAATGTACCATACAAATGTAAAATGTTAATAGTAGGGGGAATTAAATATGGGCTATATAAGATACCCACAGACACATATAGTCTTTGCAACGTTTCTTCAAATCTAAGACTATTCTAAAATAATGTTTATTTTTAAAAAAGCTCTGTGGGCAAAGGAATAAAAGTTAAATAGTATGAAGGTGAATTATTTTCTTATATTGCACCAAAATGTAATTAGTTGTATTCTTCAAGCACAACTAGAGGTTTGAAATCATTGCAAAAAAAGACCTGTGAGATTGAACACTAACTGAGAGAAAGCAAATATATTTCTGTTTTTCAACTTAGGAGATGCAAAATATTCAATGACAAAGCAACTTTAAGTCAAGTAAATATCTCAAAGTAAAATAAAAATTAATCTTTACTGACACTATTGGGTCAGTTTACCAATATCAAACCAACTGAGAGAAAAATATATAATATTTGGACAGATTTAATGGTAGTAATTCAACATAATTAATTTCTATATTTCTCAATAATGAACCATAAAATAAATATATCACTAAATATGTTCAAACTCTAGTATACAAGTAATTCATATGTGATAATGGACTAAAGCAGATTTTTTAAAATCATATATTAAAAATTGTTTCCAAAGTTTATAGTTTAAGCTTTCACTAAACTATATATTTTGGGAGGGGGGTTGTTTTGGGTAAGGTATAAACGTCTATTAAAGCTCTGGTTGAGTTCAAGCAATAAATATATCTATTATTGAGAACTATCAAAGAGAGAACACAAATCTGCTATAGGGTATGTTCTGTTCACTGTATGGTGTTTTCAGATTAAGATGGGTGAACAGATCAATTCAAAACATCTCATATGGTGCAACATTTACTGGAAAGTCTTATTATTTCTCTCTATATGAATGATTACACTACAATTTAAAATATGTTTAAAGTAACAGTAAAGTTGGCATCAACAGAAAAGTGAGATTAATTGATATTGAGTGAAAAATGATTATTGAAGCCTTCAAAGTGCATAGATCTGGAAGCCTTTACTATAACCTTCTGCCTTTCTAATAAGTCGCAAATGCACCAGACAGAATAAGCAAAAATCAATTTAATAATTCAAAATGAGTGAAATATTCTAACCACAGTTCTTATGGTTACATTAATTGATTTTCTTTTTTTAATGGCAAAAGCACAAACTTGAAGCATTAACCCAAAAGGATCTGAGGTCATTTCCCAGTCAATGTGATTAATGATTTCAGGTTCATCAGTACTTAAATTTGCAAATTGGGAGTGTTGTGCTGTAAAGTAAGAAATGCTAATGCTGGTCATATTTCACCTATAGTTTTCATCATTCATTTAGGGCATATCTGTTCTTATCCTTCCATTTCTTAAATAGGCCAGTGACTCCCATAATCCATAGGCTGGTGTTTCAGATGGGTTTTGAAGATTTCTGTTGGTTTATGGCCCTATTCTTAGATGTTTAAGAATTATCAAAATTATTTCCATTTGTCTTCACATTTGAAAAAATATTACACAACCCACCCCCTAACACAAACTTTATAAGTGCTGCCATATAATTCCATGCTTAACTTCATGTTAATATTTAAAATCAAAATGTCATTTAGTAGTATTCTTAATTGGTAGGTAAACTACAGAAAATTAATATATTTGAATTTAAATATATGAATTCCATATATATACATATATACATATAAATATGTTTTATATATATATACACACATGCATATTAGGCCAAATAAAACTTGGTTTGACTGATACATGAATAGGGAAACATGTTATATAATTGAGGCCTAATAAAAGAATGTAGACATGTAGGCATTCCCAAAGCAAAATACCTACATATTTTGTTAGGCATTCATATTTTGAAAACATATGTCATAGCTCTCAATTTGTAAGAGGAGCTCATTAATTCAGCAACAAAATCTCAATGAAAAATTTTCTATAAATGACTTATTTAATGTGTGCTGTTTGGAGACTGCCCTTTAAAACAATGGCTTAGTTGTTAAGAACATTTTGTCAGTGATAAGCATACCAGGTCTAATAATGAACGAAATTGATAGCAGCAAAAAACACATTTCTGCTTTAAATCTAACATTTGTAATTTAGTTTCCATAAATCAACACTTTTTATAGTAAATCTATGTTGCTGAATTCTATTTCATTTGAAGCTTCCTTTGTCTTTAATTTATGATATATGTTTAGTTTATAATTATGTAAGGATTACATGTTAAATTTTTAAATAAAAATTTAAGTGTGTATATACTTATGTAAAACTGCAATACAGTATCACAGCAACATTAGAAAGTCTGCGAGAAATACTACTGAGGTGATTAAGGAAGGAGAATAATGGCCCAGAGAGTGAGAGCCAGCCCATGGAGGAGGTGTTTGGGGCTCTGGATTTATTGATATGTATCTGAAAAGGGTGCTGGCAGGTAAGTTGCTTAGTGTCTCTAGGAACTGGTTTACCCTGGGGGCTTCGTCCTTCCAGGGTCAGCAAGGTCCCAGTGGTCAAAACATTAGAATACAGAAAATAAAGACCTTGGTAATACAATGTGGACACAAAAGAGGATGTGATCAAAAAGGAAGAGATAGTAAATTCTAAGTTGGGGAAACAATGGAAAAGGCTTTCTAAATAGGTGATCTCTAAAATATATTGAGGAATGAATAGGATTTTCATAAGCTCACACACAGCAGTTTGTGTTTGATGGAATAAAATGTTAGGCAAAAGCAAATAAATAAAAATTTAAAAAAAGTTTATTTTCAGGCATATGAGAGACCCTGGGAGCCATGGGATGTGGTTGGGGAATAAGTTTGTGACTGGAGAAGAATTCATGGACAAAAGCATAAAATTATAATTCCTCTCCAAAGTAGAACTTGTATCCTCAGAAAACAAGTTAGAAGGAATATGCATCACATACATACATACCTTCCTCCTAATTTTCCAATCTCATCCACTAACCTACTAATCTTTCTGAATTATGATCTGATCCTGTGGAGAACTCCTAGCTCCTAGTTTGGGTAGATCAATGACAACAGAGCTTAAACTACCCTACTTTCTACATTGATGCCATTTTCCCATGAGTCCTTCAAATGTTTATCTAATTCAGTGACCAAACCATTCTCTCATAAATTAGGAAGAACAAGCCCAATTATCTCACAATCAATTCCTCCCTCTGGACTTTCACTGCCATGGTTACATGTGGAAAACATTGTCCAGGAAACTGGATAATTGAGCAGAGAAATGCATGATTTAAAAAGGAGCAAGAAAAATATATACAATAAAATCTCTGTCAAGGAAATAAAGAGTAACAAAATATTACTTAAATTAGTATGGACTTATTCTCTACTAATCATTTTATCAACATTATTTAGTTCTTATAACAAATCTGTAAGTAGGATTTATTCCTCAATGTAAAATAAGGATACTGCATAAGGATCACCTGAAATATATCTGGGGACTCATCCCCAAGGAATTCTTATCTTCTAGGCCTGTCATGGGGCATAGGAATGCGCATTTTAACACATATCATAGATTATACCAATACAGGTGACTGTGGCTCATATTTTGAGAAACACTGGATTAGTCACTTATCAGTATCATACAATAAGTAGTGTACTTCATTGGAGTCCAATATTCATTCTTTTTCTCCTCATTATGACCCTAGAGAAAAAATGTTTTCTCAGAATATTCCAAATAGCCTTATTTTTTTTACAAGTTCTGACATTATTTATGAAACATGTTTGTTTACACAAGAGGAGATGTGACAAAAGCTATGATGGGGTCAATTGTTCTTTGACCCAAACAGGAAGGTTTAAGTTTATTCTCCAGACTTGAAACATCTAATTACCCTTATTTTGATGGCTTTCCTCCCTGTTACAGATCTAGGGAATTATCATTTTTTTTCTAGAGATATATAGGAAAACATGAGATCTAGGAAAGCAGTATCATTCCATGTCAAAAGGCTGTATACAATTTGAAACAGGACATTTTCCCAATAGATTTGAAAGTTAGATTTACGAAATATTTGGTTGTTTTTACTGTTGCCTCTTAATCATTTCACATAGGATTTAAGTTTTCCTTCCAAGTATTAAAATGGAATTTACAGATACCTGTAAAGTTAAACTTCACTAAAACTCTGTAGTGAATAAAATCTCACTTTAGTATGTGTCATGCATAATGATGTATTAGTAAAATGAAAAAAGCCATAAACGTGGTAACTTTCTATTTTTTGCTCTGTTAATAACATGCTTTTTGAGCTAGGCCAAATTTATTTAATTTCACTATGTTCTTTTGTCCTTTATCTACATAATGTTTTAAATATAAACTTGCCAACTCTTTGAGGTACTAAAATACTAACCAAAATGTTCCTTTCAGCTCAGGTCATGATCTCACAGTTGTGAGATCTTGCCCGACATTGGGCTCCACGCCTCTTCTGGATTCTCTCTCTCTCCCTCTGCCCCTCTTCCCTGCTTCTGTACTCTCATTTTCTCTCCCTTCTTCAAAATAAATTTAAAAAATAAGAATAAAAAAGATCTAGCTGTGATGGAGGATTGGGGTGAATGCTCTGAGCAATAATATGTTTAGTAAAATTGAGGGTGATAGATTCAATGTTAAGTCTCCTTGGATCCTATGTGAGAAACCCACAAGAATTAAAACAATAATTGCTTTCTCATGGTAAAATATCTTTAATTGATCAAATAAAATGTAGAGTTGAACATACGCCAGAGAAGACTTTACAAGTAAAAGGTCAATTCTGTTGCTTTGTTTTTGTCTATTATGAAGTTGGATTATTGGATTGGTGTTCCTATTAGTGGATGTTTTAAAATTTATCACAGATAAATTTTCTTTTAACTTCCCAATAAATACATTCTAGCTTCTTCACTTGGATAAAGTAGATCACCTGTTCAATTATTTCACTGATAAGATTAGATTTGGAAGTCACTTAAATATATAAAATTACTTCTTTGGATTTTTCCTCATTTTACTTTACTGTAAAATTATAATTAATTATTTTAGTTCTCCTCAAAGTCCCATTAAGTAAATAAGTAGAATTCTAATTTTTCTGAGTGTATCCTATTTCAT
This sequence comes from Panthera leo, assembly GCF_018350215.1. Taxonomy (NCBI): domain Eukaryota; kingdom Metazoa; phylum Chordata; class Mammalia; order Carnivora; family Felidae; genus Panthera; species Panthera leo. Next base: position 179,160,851 of record NC_056686.1, read on the forward strand.
ATAAAACCCTTGTCTTTTGGTAAAAGTAAAATGCCCATTTGCTATGTCTTAAATATAAAGAGAATATAAAACTCGTTTGCTCTTGGTAAAGTGATCAGGTCATTAGAGTTCAGAATGATGTAAATAATTATGTTATTTGAAATAATTAGCAAATAGAACTTATATTTCTATTTAGGATCAGAGATGAAGTATCCAATATTAAAAAGTAAAACTTTAGCAACAATAGGATATTTACAAACTTAGTTGACCTAATTTGCTGCTTCTAGTCTTTCACTATCATGTTCTTCTTATAGGAACTTGTAGGAATAATTCAAAGAATAGGAAAAGCCATATGTATGTTCATCATGTACTTATTTAAGCCAATAGACTTCAACAGTATAGAAATAGTTACTTAGAAATATAGAAATACATCCAGTGACTGGAATCATTATTAGGCAATAACTCTAGAATCCATGTGTCCACATGGCAGACTGTTCAGTAATAGTAATTTTTTAAAGCAAGATAGATATATATGTACAGTTAGTGATTATAACTATAAAGAATATATGCATTTTTATGAGTCAAAACTAGAAGAAATTAGGCCAAAAAAAGTAGTAATTTAGGGAAGGAGGATTACAGGTGACTTCTCAATATGTTTTCATATTTTTATTATATTTGTTATACTGTTTACCTAATTTAGAGTGAGAGATCCCAACCAGTTTCCAAATAATAGAAAAACTTATAATTTTTAAACAGTAAGTAGACAATATATTAAAACTATATATGGGAGAAATATATTTAATCTTATTTATTGTCATATTTATTCCCGCCCATAATAGAAGTTGCATTTTCTTTAATTGTAAAATTAGTTGCTGAAAATATGAATGCCATCTAATGCACCCCCACTCCTAAAAAAAAAAGTAGAAAATTGACTCTTACTCATCTCAAGAGAGTCTGCAAACAAACAAGTAAACAAGGAATATATCATTAACTCCATTATCAAATATGATTGAAGTATGGGAGAAGTTGAAGATTTTTTGATTGATTTTTGAACAAACTATACACACAAACGTGGGATAATGCAAGGAAAAAGAGAATTCAACAGACAAAAGCCGAGAATATATTCACCCAATCATTCGCACTTCGATTATTCAACCAGCACAAATTCACAGAACACTGACTATTTAGTAAGATTAGGGGGTGAAATAAGAGACTACATCAATATTTATTGAGTTCCTACTTGACAGAATCACACTCTTGGTTTTCCTAACACTCTTAAGAGTTCAATATGCAGCCTTTGTCCATTTATTCCTGCTTATAATTATTCATTTAGCAGATACTTAATGAACACCAGCTATATGTGAGTCACTGTCCTGAGTATATTATATTGCATACATTAGATTTGGTATCTGTCTGTCCTCAAACAGTTTATATTTTAATTGGAGGAGAAAGGCAGTGAATAAGTAAGTAAATAAATGAATACAACATGGATGTTGATTTGTATGATGTAAGAAAGCTGTGAGATAATATAAAAGAAACTGAGGTGAATCAAGTCTGAGAGGATAACATTTAAACTAGGACTTGAAGCATTTTTCTACCATTCCAAAAAAAAAAAAAAACTTAATTGAATTAAGCCACCTGCACTCACATAGGCATTTAAGCCACATATGTGTTAGAACTAGGAATAACGTGTATTTTATTCACAGGTTACTTGTAATAGTGTCCAATCTAGATAGAAAGCTCACCACTTTTGCCATGGAACTTAAGGTGAGAGACCAAAGAAAAATAGACGTGCCTCTCTTCATCCACAGATGCTCAATTTCTGAAGAAATGATGAGCAAGTCATTAACTAGAACATTCAAACTCAGATACAACCAGTCAGTTTGGTATTCGCATACCTTGTCACTTTTGTCACTTCATTATTGGTCTCCTGAGCTCCACCCACATTTATGCTAGCAGTTCTTGTAATAACACTGAAAGTCAATTCTTCTGCTCGGTTTATTGAATCAGGTCCTGAACCTCACATTACCGAACTTGTTGTAGTAAACATGGGGTGTCCTGGAGATGATACTTCGTTCCAGGCTCCATGCATTCATAACAATCTAGGGTTTTTCACATTTGTTCTCTGGTTGGACAGTTCCTAGAAAGCAAAACTATTGGTTGTTGGATGCTTAGCCTGAGCAAAGAGAAGAGAATTGAGGAGAGAGGGTAAGAAAAGAGATGGGGTTGTAGATGAATGGTCTCAACCGCTACAGTTTAGAGTAACAAGGATGAGTAAGGTTTCCAAGGATTAAGACAGCTATATTTGAGTACTCTTACCATTTTCCATTCTAGAGAACTATCTGCCAAAAGAGGACTTCCGGAGCAAGAGGCCACTGGGACTATTACTGAAGGATTACTACTAAATGGAGGCAAAACTTGTGCTGTATTTCTCATACTAAGACATAGTAGAATGATAGCCCTTTGAAGAATCCGTATGGGACACCCATGAGACAGATAACATTTTGATGGTACCCTGCCAACAGGCATGGATGAACAGATGATGGTCAGATTAACGGCAGCAATTAATAGAGAAACTATTAAGGCACAAATTAAATGAGAGACATCTGTCCTTTATTCCACTCCCATTCATTCTTCTCTCCACTCCCATTCCAGAGTGACCAGAAGGGCAAGGAGATTTCCCAGTGGCCTCACCAGTTCGCAGTCCCATCTTTGACATCAGGGCAAGACCAGGTATAGGAGGCAGACTAAAGCCTTACCACCCACTATTTCTTTCCAGACCTTTCAAGTCCCAAAGCTGTGTGTAGAAGGAAAAGGGGAATAGATTGGATATGAGTCTAATTCTTTAAGTAAGTTACTTTTTTGTGTCAAATGATTCAAACTTGTACAGGATAGCTTTCCTGTTTTTAGAAAATCTATCAAATATTTATGAAATGCACCTCAATAGGTGTTTAATTTTCTCCATATAGCTTCAAAAAAGTCAAAAGGGCTCTGATTCCAGTTAGCTTCTTGATATCCATAACCAACAATAGGTATTGGGAAATCCTGAATGCCAGAGGAATAATTGTACTGCTACACTATATAAAACAGATAACTTTTGTTCACCTATTCTAAAGCAGGGTAGTTAAGAGGAAGTTCTAATAATACAGGTAAGAAACCTTTAATTGTTTTTGTTTTTCCTCCCTGGAGTCCCCCTATTATAGAAAGAATATGCGTTTTCTTTACCTTGAAAGATATTTGCAAGTATTATAAGAAGAAACATCTACAAAGTTTATACTTTCCTACCTAAAACATGTTATGCATTCAAAACACATTAGTTATTTGTAGCTGCATTACCTGGTAAAAATGGTAGCCTCTGAGCACATTTTTTCTGTAACATAGGAAACAATTTGCACACTTCTTTATAATAGAAGACAAGGTTTTATCATATACATATATATATACATATATATATATACACACACATATATATATATATACATATATATGTGTGTGTGTGTGTATATATATATATATATATATATATATATATATATATATGATATTTGATATTCCTTGGCTCCAAGAGAGCAGAAATCCTGAGCACAAAATATAGCAGGATCAGATTTGAACCAGTCTGAAGTCCAACCCCTCACCACAAGGGAAAGCCATATATAGACTGATGAGAAATTAGCTGTTCATATTTTGAAAGGGATATTGAGGGAATAATGAATCTTCTATAGTGAGAGCAGTGTTAAAGAGTATATTCTGAAATAACTTTGCGTTTAAAGCAAATACTAAAAACTTACTGAAAATGTAAAGAAAGCCAGGAATGAGAAAAATGATAGTGTGGCTGATATCTATGAGTAGGGGAAAAACATTAGAAGAGGTTCAGTAAAACTAAGATAACAAAAAAAAATAATAACTGGTAAGAATTAACCCTGGCAGGAAAGGAAATTATCCTCTTAGCCATGCTCACAGAGAATATGCAAAAGTTACTTAAGGAAAAAAATACTAGAAACTGAATTCTAGACTACACATGCTAGAGCATCAAAACAAACCCTTTTGTTTTAACATACTTAACAGTATTTATGCTTATCATTCTATATTATTAGTATATTATACTGTAATATCATTATATTATCAATTACAATTGCTGTATTGATCTCATAAATTCTTCCACAAACTGTACAAGCACTTTAATACACATATACTGTGAATAACTTAAGAGGAAGAGAGGATTTTTTTTTTCAAAAGTCTATTAGGTAATGAATATTTTTCTCTCCCATCCATAAAATTGCAAGTTACTTTCAGACAGATACATGGGCTAAACAAAGTCTACCTAATTCTTACCAAACATAATTGGTTATTCAGAGTAAGCAACACTAGGGAAGGCAAAATGCCTTATAAAATGCTATTTTAACAATGCTCATCTCTGTCCTGAACATCTGCACATTTGACATTAATATGGGCGCATTTATTTTGACAATATCTTTTTTACCTCCTTTTTTTCTGAATAGGTATCTTTCAGAGAAGTAAGGTTTTATTGAATTTTGGGGGATTCCTAGAAGAGTGTAGGTTTGTATTCCAATTCTGTTATAAATATAAAATATCTAGCACATTTACATCATTAAAATTATAGGCTTATTCATTTGCATGATAATAATGCAGATGATGATATGAAATGATTGTTTTCTTACATAAGAAAGAAAACTTCATAAGTGAATTCACTTCATAAGTGAATATGATTTCTAATGTTTAAACAGAGGCATAATTTATTTTAACAACGTGTATTTATAGAAGCTACTAAAACAGGAGGTTTTTCCTTGGGTGTGTGTGTGAATTTCAAAAGAAAGAAGAAAAAACAAAGCTTTCATAACTAACAATGCTTATTACTGTTCCTAACACAATGACAGTAAAATAATATTGCCACTGAATAAGTAATTTTCATCTCAGGCCATCTGCAGATGTGACTCTATTAATTCATCAGGCACAAAAAGTTATTGGTATTCCCAGAGAAGTTAGGGGTTACATCATTTTCTAGACATTAGTTGACTATTGGTATTTTTAGATATCTGTCATTTATGTCTATGATAGATTAATGATTAACTTGTACCTTAAAATATATTAATATTTGTGGCATACTTGCAACATGCATTCATTTTATTTTCCTGGTAAATAAACCCTGATTGAGGACTATAAAAATTAGGATACAAACATCATGATATAAAACAATTCACTGCTATCTCAAAAATGAATAAAATGTTTAATGAGATATTATAATGGATTGATTTAATTGATCATCACTACAGTTTAGTTCCTATCACACGATTAGGAACAAAAAAGATATATTACTTAAATGTGTACCTGTTGTGTCAGTGTTTGCTAATGTGTAAAATTCCGATGCTGTGCTAGGGAAAGTGAACTTTCCTAAAGGAGGAAACTTACGGGAAGGTTGAAATCTCTATCTTATCATGAAAGCTTTGCCCCAAAAGACATATTCATATGAGTGACAGCCAACTTGATGTGACTTACTAAATTTATGGCCATGGTCCTGTTATATCTTCCAAATTCAATTTCTCAGTGAAACCGCACATGCTTTCCTCTAGAGAGTAAATTTTACACCTAAACATCCTGCCAGTTTTGAAGCTAAATAGCAATAAGTGAAAGGAACTGTTTTTATTATTTTTTTTTTAGATAAAGTAACTGAGTCTTAAAGAGATTATGCAATCCGAATAGGCCACACAGCCCACAATTGATTAAGGCAGGATTTTAAACTTATGCTATAATATTTTCATTGTTATGAAGTGAATAACAAATCATAATACATATCGCAAATATTCTGTGAGAATTTGGGCTCAAGATACATGTTTTCAAATTTTAAGTAGGCTCCACACCGAACATGGGGCTTGAATTAACGACCCTGAGATCAAGAGTTACAAACTCTACCAACCGAGCCAGCCAGGCATCCGAGCCAGCCAGGCATCCCTAGATACTTACTTTTTAAAGAGATTTTTTTTTCTGGAACTCAGACCATGCAATGAAGGGGTATATACCAGAAACAAAGGAATTCCAAAAATTTGGAAGCTTTCATATCCATTCTCTAGATGTTAATTTCCCTCATAGTCTTAGCAAATAGGGCACAGATTGAAGGAGATAAGGCATATTGACATTTTTCTTCATGAACCTTTATTTTGTGTTAACATGCTCTTTGTTCTGGCATACAAATGTTTTAAATTATTCAGTGAATACTTCACAAGATTATACAGTTGACCCTTGAACAACATGGGTTTGAACCACATGGGTCCACTTCTATTCATTCTTGTTTGTAAATACAGTACATCAGTGTAAATATATTTTCTCATCATTATCTAAACATTTTGGGGCACCTGGGTGGCTTGGTCGGTTAAGCGTCCGACTTCGGCTCAGGTCATGATCTCACCGTCCGTGAGTTCAAGCCCTGCGTGGGGCTCTGTGCTGACAGCTCAGAGCCTGGAGCCTATTTCAGATTCTGTGTCTCCCTCTCTCTCTGCTCCTCCCCTGTTCATGCTCTGTCTCTCTCTGTCTCAAAAATAAATAAACGTTAAAAAAAAAAAAAGTTTTAAACATTTTACTTTGTCTAGACGACTTTATTGTAAGAATATGGTATATAACACATGTAACATGCAAAATATATGTTAATCAACTGTTTATGTCATAGGCAAGACTTCCAATCAATGTTAAGATATCAGAAGTTAAGTTTTGTGGGAGTTAAGAGTTATACGTGGATTGTTTTCACTGCAAGGCCTTCAGTGTCCCTAACCCCACACTGTTCAAGGGTCAGCTGGAATATTACATTAGAGGAGGATGCTGTATGCAGTTGAGAAATACAGGTACATTCTTCAAAGTCTGATTTTGTTCTGTCTGATGAAAGTAATAAGAGATGAGACGAATTTTTGTGATAGATACAACAAGACCAAGGAGTGAGACCAGCATAGCTGGAGATCAAGACCTCTTTCATACAGTCGCTCTCTAGATATGAATGGATAAAAAGCTTCCCCACAAGATCGCATGGATATATACACTAGACTGGGTCTTGTTTCTTGGTAAAGCTAAAAAATAACTCAAAGTCCCTGATAAAGACCCCAAAACAAAACAAAGTCGTCCTAAATTTTAGGTTTTTAACTTCAGGCCTCTGGACGAAGCAAACACTCTATATGAATAATTGTAGTTGAGATCCAGCCTTCAAAAAGTTATCTGAGATGAAGGTTCCAGAAATACAAATTAATAATAAGACTACATCCTTCATTTATAAGGGAAAACATAAATTACAGTATCATAACCACAAAAAACTAAAATATTGAAATACTGAGGTAAGAGTATGATTTTTAAAATAAAAGAAATGCCGGGGTGCCTGGGTGGTTCAGTCGGTTAAGTGGCTTGACTTCAGCTCAGGGCATGATCTCGCGGTTTGTGTGTTCGAGCCCCGCGTCTGTGCTGGCAGCTCAGAGCTTGGAGCCTGCTTTGGATTGTGTCTCCCTCTCTCTCTCTCTGCCCCTCCTCCACTCACGCTGTCTCTCCCTCTCTCTCAAAAATAAACATTAAAATTAAAAAAAAAAAAACAAACACTGGGTTTAAATAAAATAAAACAAAGGAACAAGAGAACTAAGAACAAGGAACAAGAGACTATCAAAGGAACAAGGACTATCTAAGGCCTAACAAAGGAACAAGAGACTATCAAAGTTTTTAATAGGCACTGTGCACCTAGCTGAGCACTGAAACGGCTCTTACGGAAGTGTCTGCGAGGTCTCAAGAGACCTCAAAAGGCGTCAGAAATGGGAAGGGCCAGAAAACCCGTGTACTAAGATGACCTAAAGGGTCTTTGTCAGATCTAGGTGGAAATCAGTAAACCTCAATCTCTAGAACTGTAACGAATTCCGCTTTGTGACACACAGTATTTGGAGAGCGGCTGGCAAGCACAAATATCCACTCCCCACGTTCGCGTATTACTTCCCTGTGACCAACAAACTTTGCAGCAGTTTTTCGGAGCGGTCCGAAAGACCGTTTCCCGGGAAGGCTGTCCTCGGGAAGACAACAAAGAAAGTGTTTACTTACCCACTCTGGGGTTGGTTTTCTTTCGGGACACAGAGATGGCTTGCGGAGATTCTCTGCAGACTCACTGCCCACCGGTGGGGGGAACGAGGTCAGCAGACAGCCTCCAGCTGAGGTCTGTCTGGTCACCCGCAGAAAGAGCAGCTTCACCTGAAGTTACCTCCTGCCTGGGTTAACCTGAGGCTGCTGGCTGGACAAGGTGAGAGCGTAAAGGTTCACGCTCCCGCTCCACGTGGGCTATTCTGTCAGGCCAGGCTTGTTTCAAAGTTCCCCGGGAAGGATGCCCCAATCTTCAACAGGCCTGCGTTTACACGCCCATTTTGTTCCCTGCCCAGTCCTGCTTCCAAAACCTTTCCTCAAAACACCTGAACTCTATCTGGCTATTATTCATTTCTTGAGGACGCCGCCTGGAACGGGAATCAAGAGTGCGTGTGTGTGAATCAAGTGTGATCTTTAAAAATGAATGAGTGTGTGTGTGTGTGTGTGTGTGTATTTGCAATGCCAAATGTAAAGAGTGGGCCAAACTACAGATGAGAAAGTCCAAGGCTAAACATTAAGAGTTTGGAAATTAACTCAATTTGCTAATCATAGTACTGTAAATGGATGAGACTTTTCAGCTAAAAGACAGAAAGTACCAGACCGAATTAAAAAGAAAAGAGAAAGAGAAAAAGAAAAATTGGGCCCCGGGGTGCCTGGGCAGCTCAGTTGGTTAAGCATCTGACTTCGGCTCAGGTCATGATCTCACGGTTTGTGGGTTTGAGCCCTGCGTCCGGCTCTGTGCTGACAGATCGAAGCCTACAGTCTGCTTTGAATTCTGTGACTCCCTCTCTCTCTGCCCCTCCCCTGCTCATACTCTGTCTCTCTCTGTCTCTCAAAAATAAATAAATGTTAAAAAAATGTAAAAAAAGAAAAATTGGGCCCTATCTTTTAAGGAGAATCACATCTAGACATAAGGATACAGAGAGATGAAAAGAAACGGAAAGGAAATGTTGAAGTATTTGCTGTCCTTACCAAATAACCAACGACACACCAAACCTGTGACTCAATGGCTACACCTGGAACTTTGTGGAAGAAGGTATTTTCCTGCCTCCTTCATGCCTTTCTGTGAACTCACCTGCATCCACACTATTAACAAAAATGACTGTTATTTGAGAACATAGGCAACCAATGACACTGCATTCTACACAGTCCCTTTATACGTAAATCTTGACAAAAAAGAAAAGCAAGGGAGGGTTGCCTGGGTGGCTCAGTTGGTTGAGCTTCCTACTCTTGGTTTTGGCTCAGGTCATGATCTCCCAGTTCGTGAGTTCAAGCCCCGGTTCGGGCTCTGCGCTGGCAGTGTGGAGGCTTCTTGGGATTCTCTCTTTCTGTCTCTCTCTGCCCCACCTCTGCTCGTGTTCTATCTCTCTCCTCTTTCTCTCACTCTCTCTCAAAATAAATAAATACATATTAAAACAAAACAAAAAAAAAGGAAAGGGAATTAGATTCTATCAGGGGGAGGAGAAGAGACTGAGAATTCCTTCCATGGTACAAGCACTCGTCCAACCACCATTGTGGCTGTTACTTCCTTTCCTCTGTGTCTGTTGTATGCTACATACTAATGAAATGTTAAAGATAATGTACACACATCTAGACAATCCAAGTAATAATAACAGAGGGGAAGGAAGTAAAAGTCACTGCCAGCCATTGTTAACACAGGAAATTGAGATCTATGATGAAACATGTGAGTCCTCAAATCTCGGGTCTCCCAAATTTTATGCATTATGGTTGTTCACCAATAACAGCTGCCACAACAAACAGTATTTTAAGAGACTTTACTATTATCTTTGCTTCAAGTACATTGCATGCATGGTAATTTATATTTGGCAGCAAGGGCAGGTTATGAGAAATATTGGTAAATAGAATTTATTAGAAGCAGATAGTGGCTTTCAGTTCATAATAGTGAGCCGGCGGAATAGAAATGAAGTTTGGTTATTTTTACTTCTTTATTTACCTTTTAAAGTTTTTACAAGCTTCCATAAAAATGGTCTAGCGTAGAAGCCAGGAATATTTTGTTTGAATGCCTTGGCTTCTAATTTCCAATATAATTCCATGCTTCACTTTGTTTTTCTTAAAAAAGTTATTTATTCCATTAGTGTATAATTTCTAATGTCAAAGGCACATTCTGCCTTGCCAAAAGCAAGCTCACTAAGATTTTTAGACTAGTAAAACGAGATTAGGGTTGAGCCCTAAATGTGGAAAACTACTAACAGAAAATATTATTTTGGTCATGATGACCTTTTCTTTTTATCGGTAAAGTTTAAATTACAGAGAAGAAAAAAAATAATGAAATCCAAAGTAAATATTTTACTCAGACTTTTGAGGGTAAGCATTTTCAATTCTTGTGCAATATATAACATAATTATTGTGTCGGAATTGCTGCACAGAAGCATCCTCTTCATAAAGAAATACTAATTTTTGTTCACTGACAACAAGAAGCATTCAATTCAATATTCTGAGCAGAAAGTAGGTACGAATACACAAAGATCTGTATTTTCAAAGTATAAAAATCCTAAGGTATTTTGTGTCCCACTAATGTTTTATTGATCAAAATACATTATGATTGCATCAGAAGTGTTGTACATAATGTATACATTCATTTAACAAATATTTTTGAATCACTTACATGGTATCATGCATTTGCTGCGCTGAACACTGGGAAGACACACTACCTCCTTATCCTTGTGAGGCTTTGCTGGAGATTGAAATTAACCAAGTGAATACACTTTTAGAAATATTATCAGTGTGTAGTAAGTGCTTACTGCTTTCCATTCCCATTTCCCTTAACAGGTAATAAAAAGTTAAATATATTTCTTTCTTCACTTTTGTTCTGCAAATTCAATTATTTTTTAACCCATGTCAGATAGGTTTTATTTCCTGCTTCTACTAAAATTCTTTAACGGTCACCCATAACCTTTCATAAGACCATGTCTACAAAAACTTGCAAATATTTTTCTAAGGGTTAACTTCGTATGTGCGATGATTATCTACGTAATGGGTTAGTTGTATCTATTATATACATTTCATTCCTTCCCTCCTCCAATTTCTTTTGGTTTTATATTTTTTTAATTACATACAGAAATTGTCTGTTTGAAAATAGCCGTGGTGCATGGGGAGGAAGAGTAGCAGTGGTGCATGAGGAGAGGGAATTACCAGTAAGAAAATGAGAAGTGGCCAGTGTCAGAGGTGGGAGAAGCATGAAAAAATGTGAACATCATAATTAACTGCCACTGGGGAATGGATCTGAGACAAATAAGCCAATGGATCATGGAGTGCTCTTAAATGGGGAGGTTGCAAGGGCAGGAAGGGTGACTGATGCTTGGGTTATATGTGTATTTAAGTAGAGCTTATCTGTGTGAAAGTATGCAAGAATTTTAACAAGTCTTACTCTAGAAAACTTCTGCAGAGAGCACTCACTTGTCAAATCTCAACTCTCTTAGTGAAAGTCAGTAACACCTTTCTTTGCTCACATAGCCTTTTTAAAATATCCTAATCGTAGTATCCATCAACTGACAATATGTATTTTAGTCTTCTGTCCATGTTTCTGAATTCTACAGCAATTTGTGAACTTCATAGATTAAGAAACTTTGCATTTATAGTTAAATTTCTTAGTAAACATGCCTTTCTATATCTACAAAGATAAATGTTAGATTAACCAAGGTCAAATATATCATTTTTGAATCCCAAGCGTTAATATACTACTAGCAAATAGTAAATTATTCACTACGTTCATGCTAAATGAAACAAAAGACAAACATTTAATCACTAACAATAAAAGGATGGGATCAGAATCATGAATTCGCAGTATTTTTAGTTTGAATCTCAGAAATCTTTAACCCATGGGAATTTTTTTTTTAATTTTTTTTAACGTTTATTTATTTTTGAGACAGAGAGAGACAGAACATGAATGGGGGAGGGTCAGAGAGAGGGAGACACAGAATCCGAAACAGGCTCCAGGCTCTGAGCCATCAGCACAGAGCCCGACGCGGGGCTCGAACTCACGGACTGTGAGATCATGACCTGAGCCGAAGTCAGCCGCCCAACCGACTGAGCCACCCAGGCGCCCCCATGGGAATTTTTTAAGTTGATTTATTTTGAGAGAGAGAGAGAGAGAGAGAGAGAGCACAACAAGCACCAGCAGGAAAGGGGCAGAGAGAGAGGGAGTGAAATCATCTCAGGCCGACTCAGCACGGTCAGTGCAGAGCCCAAAACAGGGCCCGATCTCAAGAAATGTGAGATCATGACCTGAGGTGAGATCATGATCCAAGTCAAAATTAACAGTTGGATGCTTAACCAGCTGAGCTACCCAGGCGCCCCTAGCCCTTAGGAATTTTGAATGTTCGTGTTACTAATTTCGAAGTTGTTTCTTAGGCATCTAACAATGTTTTATCACCTTCTGTTACACATGATTTTATTTCAGTCTTTTGTTTAGAAGTAGCTTGCACCATCAGAGAGTCTATATATCAACACAACGGAACATTATCTGTCTGTAATAGGAAAAGAGGGAGATGTTTATGTGATAATACGGAACAATCTCAAGTACATATGTACATATTTGTATGTGTGAAAAGCACATTACAGAACAGTATGTGTAATATTTTACCATTTTTAAAACAAGGGTAAGCATATATATAGATACATATATGCATTTCTTTTACTTGTAAAAAATAAATTAATAAAAATATGAACACTGGGAATAGGAAATAAAAATGAATTTGGAAATGGTTATTTACCAGAAGAAAGGGAACAGGGCGAAGGGACAGGTATGGAAGACTAACATTTCTGCATACATTTTCACATATATTTCACTTTTTTGATCATAATTTTTAACATTCAGAAGGTAAAGTTGTATTAAAAATCTCAATCTTGGGGATCCTGGGTGGCTCAGTTGGTTAAGCATCCAACTCCTTTTTTTTTTTTAATTTTTTAATGTTTATTTATTTTTGAGAGAGAGAGAGAGAGCATGAGAGGGGAAGGGGCAGAGAGACAGAGGTAGACATAGAATCTGAACCAGGCTCTGGCTCTGAGCTGTCAGCACAGAGCCCAATGCAGGACTCGAACTCACAAACCATGAGATCATGACCTGAGCTAAATTCAGACGCTTAACCGACTGAGCCACCCAGGCACCTTAAGCACCCAACTCTTGATTGCAACTCAGGTCATGATCTCAATGTCCATGAGTTTGAGCCCTGCCATAGACCCTGCGTTGGACCTGGAGTCTGCTTAAGATTCTCCCTCTCTCTCGCTCTGCCCTTCCCCTGCTCATGCACTCTCTCTCTCTCCTCTCAAAAAAATCTCTCAATCTCATAATATCGAGAATAAACTAAAACGAAAAGAACTTTGTTGTATCCCAAATTACTGATGTAACCACACAAACAGAATACTTTTTGATGACTTTAGATATTGTTTTAACTATGTATCCTAATAAAATAGATTCTAAATATAAACACACAGCTGCAAAGAAAACTTACATCTAATTTATTAGTCCGATCATTACAAGGTAATGCTAATATTAATACTGTGAATATTTTTCTGAACTAAGAAAGTATAAATAAGTATAGTAACATTAAGAGGGACTAACATATACCTCAGTAAAAACTGGAAAGGTATATCAAATAAAAAATCAAGAAAAATACTGTACTATTAATTTTTTTTTTAATTTAAGTAATCTCTACACCAACGTGAGGCTCGAACTCACATGAGGCTTGAACTCATGACCCCAAGATCAAAGAGCCACATGCCCTTCCGACTGAACCAGCCATATGCTACTATACTATTAAATTTGAATTAGGAATTTCACATATGAATTTATGTTAGTTTTCTTTCTTTTCAAAAATACCTATTTTCTAATTTCATCAACTGAAAAAGTCTAGAAGCAATGGGAACATAATACCGATGTGGATACTTCACATAGAAATTGGTTTCTCTATCACTTCCCTCTAAAATAAACCAAGACAGAAACTAACCTGATCCAGGGGGGCAAGAAAGATTCAAGAGACCCAGAGACATTTTGTTGTACCAGAAAACAAAGTAAGTAAAGAATAATGGGGTAAAATTTAAAAAGTGAGTCCATTTGAAGGGGTTCTCATTAACCAAAGATTAAAAAGTAGAGCATCAAAATAATAACAATAATGAATTGATCAAAATGCATTGAACTAAAAAAAAAAAAAAAAACAAACTCCATGAGCTCATATTAATACACACACAAGACAAAAAAGGTAACCAAACAGATGCAGGGAACACCATTTTAAGTAATTATAATAATAACTACATAAGCTAACATTTTCAATTAAATGGAAAAACTAAAGCATTAATTTTGTATTTACAGTATAAACCATGCCCTACAGAATAAACATCATTTAGTTGATAAGTAAAAATCTCTTTTATAATTACACTGCAACTAATGAATATAGAAGGCATAATTAACTTAGAAAATCAACATTTTATAGCCCTTAATAAGAGATTTGGGTAACGCCTCTCAGTGCGTAAAGCTGTTAGTTGAAAGCTTTACAATGGACAACAATGGATGTCACCACCTAAATTCACTGATCCACTTTAACCAAAAGTGGGACAAGATTTATATCCCTGAAGTATACAATATGAAGTATACAGCATAAATTATTTTTGCTTAGTGAAACCTACATCTCATCGGGACTTTAGAACAAAAGCCCATGCTTTTAGAGATGTGTGCTAAAGTATGTATCAGTAAAATAACATGACCTAATGATTGGCATTTGCTATGGAACAATTCATTAGGACGGAAGGGAAGAGAGAGAGAGAGGAATAAGGAGAGAGGAGAGAGAAGATAGATGAAATAACCGTCCTGATGAATTTAGGTGATGGGCATTTTGGAGTTGATTATTTTAGTTCCCTAACTGATAGTATGTTTGAAGTACTTCATAATTCAAAAAAAAAAAAATCTAGTGGGAACACTGACAGTAAAGTAAACCAATTTTGGTACAGAGTGTGGATAGAACAGGTGATTTCCTTGTAGAAAAATGAGTGTGAGATTCTGGTAGAATATTAAATAATGTCAGTTAAAAGTTTGATAAAGTTTGGCCAAAACTTATCAGTGAGTTTCAATCTTGGCCAATAAATAACTAAACAAGCAAATAAATAAACAAATAGAAGACTGAAGACTCTAGGTAGCAAGCACTTCGTTAGGACCTGGGATTACAAAAATAATCACAGCTTGGTTCTCACCCTTGGAAAAAGTATAATCTAGAAGCTCCCGTTGGACCTAAGGATAGAGACTTGGAAGTCTTCATCAAAATCATAGTTAAGCACTTTCTAGTCTTTCTGGGTTTTATTTTGTTTTGTTTTGTTTTTACATCTCAACAAATATCTGACTAAATGATTATTTCAAAAGCTACTCAAAACACTGAAACCATTTTCTGCTTTTGCCTTATAATGCCACTTTATATAATTGATTCACTTTATAAATTACCCTTTGATAATTTCTTTTTTATTCAAAAGGAAAAGAATGCTGAGCTAATATTTTAATGATAATGATTCAATTTCTCATATCACTTAAATATGCAGATATAAAATGGACTTGTAGTTTTCTGTAACAGACTTCACAAAGTTCCTACCAGACAGAATAGAAAGAAATGATATAAAAGCCTAAAGTGATAACGAATGATCAAAGTCATTCTTGCACTTTATAGAATGCATTTCATTATACTTATAGATATGGAAATCTGTCTGCCACTTAGGCATCTAATCAAACTGGCAATTATTTTCTTCAGGATCTGCACTGATAGCAAAATAAACCTAGCCATTGCATCAGTATTATAATAGTTACGGAAATTGGACCTCAGAGTGACACTTCATATTGACTAAGTCTAGACTACAAGGCAGAGTGGTAACTATAAAATTATGCCATGACCAAACTGTAAGTGCTGAAATGATCTCAGAGAAAACATAACAGAGGGAAAGGAAGCAAACATCATTTTCATACGGATTTTTCTTGAAAATATTGTAAAACTTTTCATAACATAGGCAAATCAACGCACGTTAATTGCTGACTATAAACTGACAACTTTAAAGTAATAATCTAGACCTTTGTTTCAAAATGTTCTGTAATTCTTATAAGCCATGAAATTGAGTGAATTTTGTACCTGGTAATATAATACCTTTAAAGGAGGAGGAGGGTGTTTAAATAAGTGTGCAAGTGACTATTCACATTATAGTACGGTCAGTGATAGAATAGTGTTCACATGGATTGCAGTCAAGGGCAATTACATGAAAAAATGCATAAAAGGAGAAACCTCAGGTAAGATGGCCCTTAATGGGGTTTTCATAAATGAAGATCATATACTCATGATCAAGGTTCACAGCAATTTGAGGGAAAGCAAAGCTACAGTCAGATTTGTGGACAGTGTAGATTAACAAGTGAAAGAAATGTTTGGACACATAGGCTGGAATTAATGCAAGAGGATCAAAAACAATGTGAATGCTCTTTTCAGTTTACTAATCAATGAAGAGTCAATAATGCTTTTATTTTGGGAGGTGATCTCATTAGAACTGTAAGCTTGCTAATTTGAAATAGGACAAAACAGATCCGGCAACCAGTTAGTAATTTAGGCAAGAATGAAGGGTAAACTTGGGTGCCATCATGGGAATTTTTCAGGTACAAAGGTCATCTGAAGTCTGACTGAACTGAGTAAAGAAGGCGGGAAGGAAATGATCAAAGATGGTTCTAGGCTGGGTAAGTGGGAGAACTGTGCTATCAACAGGAAACTGGGGTGGAAGGGTTAATTCCCTTAGGGAAATCTGATGAGTTTTGGAGAGCCTCTGTAGAGCATCACAGGCAGTTCACTTAAAGGAATTGGAAAGAATGGCATAGCTGGGACTATGAAGTCCAGGTATAATATTCTGAAACTGTGATCTTGCAAAAACAAAACAAAACAAAACAAACAGCCAAAAAAAAAAAAAAAAAAAAAAAAAAACCAGGAGTGGGAAGAAGGGTATGGAAGAGCCATCATTTATGATTGGCTGATGTTCTAATTATTTTTTTCCATAAACCATCACCCTCTCAAATTATTCTTTGGGTCTCTAGAATAAATATAAGAAGGAAAAATAGGAAAACCGAGCAAACAAACAAGTAAAAACAAACTCAGCTGCAAAGGGTTTTGAAGTTCAAATACATAATGTAATTATACGAAGTTAGGTTATTAAATAAATAATAAAAAAGATAATATTTTATATAGCTTCTCTATTCTCTATAGTACCCAATGCTTAACTTTTATACTAAGTAATACTTCATAAGAAACTAATTAATGAATTGCAATTACATGTACATATATTAATGAATACAGATAATGGTGACGTATCAGCTTGCCATCGATAGTGTAATAAAAGAAGCTAATTATTTCTAATGTAACAACAATATTTACAAATACATTAATGACTTTTGTACATCGTCAATTTGAAGTTACTAATATAATAAAGCCCATAATATCAAAAGCAATTACTATTCTTATTAATTAGCTACTGATGCAATAAAATTCTAAGAAGAAACATAATTGAATCAAGGGCAAGCTATCAATTTAAAAGATTTTAAAAATAAATACAGAGTATCTGAGAAATTTTATCAAAATAGATAAATGTTTTTTCACATTCCATCTTTTCACAAGATTAAATCAGATGTATTTCTATTTAGCAATTTTAAGGTTTTATTCTGAAAGCAGCTTCAATTACGGTTTGGTATCTTCAGAAGCTGGAACACTGATTAGCATATTGTAGATAGTACCCAACAAATTCTGTTGGAAAAAAAATGAATGAAGACTAGATAATCCAATCAACTGATTTCTAGATAATAAAACTTATTATCTACTATATATTTATAATCTGTCAGAGCTTGTGCTAAGCAAAGGCTCTTATCTTATTAATTCTCACAGGGTTCTATGAGATAAGGACCCTCAAACGGGGAAATAAAGTTAGGAATGCCTATGGATTTTATTTAAGGTCCTACAGATGGTACTGATTGGAGATGGTATTGGAACCTGTCCATTTCCTCCCCAAACCCTTGGTTTTAAAGTGCTGTCTTATACTCCATTTTTATTTCCTTCTCAAAGTCTTTCCTTTCCATTGACTATTGTTTTATTTTCTGAAGAATCATTCCGATAGTTATTGCTTTAAATTCTTGGTATAATGTAATGGTTTCTACTCATATATTTATTTTTCATTTCTCATCATAGAGGAATCTGACTAGCTCACCTTAAGTGGCTCAAAAATCATACAAAAGTAAGATGGAACGAGTCAGTTAAGTTTTATGTACCCAACATTTTCCACTGCTAAATCTGAAATATGCTGTCAACCTATGTTGTGGTATTCCTAGGATCTCTAACCAGTAGTATATGTTTTATTTTATTTTATTTTATTTTATTTTACTTTTTAAATTAAATTATTTTATTTTATTTTATTTTATTTTATGTTATTTTATTTTATTTTATGTTATTTTATTTATTTTTAAGTAGGGTTCACACCCAGGGCAGAGCCCAACATGGGACTAGAACTCACAACGCTGAGATCAAGACCTGAGCTGTGACCAAGAGTTAAACCCGTAACTGACTGAGCCACCCAGGCACCCCCAGTAGTAAATAATTTAATTCATTGATGCAAAAAAAACCCCAGGAAGTTTAAATATTATTTAAAAAGAAATGCTCAACATGTTCATTAAGGACCTTTGCTACAAAGAATTAAGCTCAGATACTGTGATTAAATCATAAGCATTATGAATATATTTATATATACATATACACATGTCTTTATATCTACAATTTTCTTCTTTATAAGGCTTTTCAATGGTATATTTACTTTATGTTATTTATTTTATTTTTTAATGTTATTTAAATCCAAGTTGTTAACATATATACATATTTTTCTTCAGTTCATGGATTTTGTCTTTTTAGTTTTGTAAATATGCTTGCTTCTTCTCTCATACCTTGCTTTTCTCATTTTCATATATTTCTTGAATATGATGAGGTTTGTCACGCTTACAGATTCTCGCTATAGCCTTACATTTAAAATCTCCAACTTGTTTATCCTTGATTCTTCTCATGCTTGTTGGTTAGAAAGTGTACTAACGTCATCTTTCGAATGACCTAATGGCTACAAACATACTGATAAGTCTTGTCAGTGTCTGCGAACTCTGTCGTGACTGATAAGAAATGAATCATAGACCACATCAATATGGAAGCAAAGCTCCATTATAGAAGAAAATGCATTCTGGCGCATGTATTGGGTGTTTGAATAGCAGAACTAAATTCCATTAGCAAGAAGTTTCAAAGCAGCAGTGTAGGTAAGCTGGCCTAAGAGAGAAGGTCTCCACCACTAGATAGAAGGCTTAATAAGTCACATGATGATAAGCATTTTTCAAAAAGGAAACTTTTTCTTTTCATTTGGTCTGAAGCTGTACATGGCTGAGACACATTAAAGTGTAGCAGAAAGGGATGGGCATATTACGGGTTAGCAACCTCTGCAGTGAATTTTAACTCCTTAGTAGTCAGCGGGTGACCTGTATGTGTGAAAAGGAGCGAAGCAGGGAGAACACCACAGCTATACCCGCGACCTCTTACCCTTGAACTGCGGACACACTCTTGTCTCAGGCTCTGGTGAAACTCCTTTCTCACTGCATCACAGAGGAGTAATGCTCATAAGTCCCGGTCTGAATTTGGTACCCAAACAACAACAGGGTCGCCTTGGACTGAGTCTCCTTACCATCCCACTTTGCTTCATTAAGTGACTTTACCACCAAAGCCTTTTCTGTTGTTGCTACTGTTAACACAATCAAACCCTCACTACCACAGTACAACAATCTCACTTAAAAACATTGTCTCAATGAATGCCATGAGGCCAGTGAAGTTGACGAAAAGCCTAGTTTTAATTTTGGCTGAAAGGATCCTGGGTATGTGTTCGTGCGAGCGTGTGTGTGTGTGTGTGTGTGCGTGTGTGTGTTTTGATCCCTGTGTGTTCTTTACTTCACATCACTAAAACAGAGAGAAAAACTTTCAAAAAAAGCATAGGCTTTAAGGTAACTATAAGTGACGTTGCCCTATTATTGGCATGTCCTCCTGTCACCCATGGAAAACAAACAGATCAAATTACCCTGTTAGATTCAGGATATTTTTGGTTTTACTTGATGTCAGCTTCCCCCAAGAAATCCCGCTGAAGAGCCAAAGCGAGCAACCCTGTATGGGACCTTGCTTGCTCCTAAAGAAACTTGCAGATGACCTTCTCACTCCCCACCACAAGGAGTTCAAACATTTCACACGGCAAATGAAGCGTGTATTTTACCAGTTTCTCTATGTTATTTGTGTGTGTGTCTATGTATGCATGTGTGTGCACATATGTGTTTCTTTTTTCTCAATTTTCTGATGTTTAGTGACAGGTCAATTTCCACGAGCAGAGACTTCATCTGGCCTAGTTTCACATATAGTAATCTATTTACTCATCATAACCAAGATGGAAGATGTCTACTGCTAAAGAAGAATCTCTTAAAATTGGACTATCTCTCCAAAGCTTTGTGCCTGTGATCAAGGGGGTCTGTTATAAAAGGCAAGTCTTTTTTATGAGAGAGCACAGACTGGGTGATGGCGTCAGATGTTACCAGCATTGTAGCATCTAAAAACGTGCAAGCAGAATTCCACTAAATGTTAGCAAAACTACAATTTATAGAAGGACATGAAATAAATGAGATGCAATTTTAAAAGAAAACAATATACCAGGGCCCTGGGTGTCTCAGTCCGTTAAACATCCAACTCTTGATTTCAGCTCAGGTCATGATCTCACAGTCCGTGGGACTGTGCATTGGGCTCTATGCTGACAGCACAGAGCTTGTTTGGGATTCTCTCTCTCCCTCTCTTTCTGACCCTCCCTTGCTTGTGCTCGCTCTCTCTCTCTCTCTCTCTCTCTAATAAATAAATCAAAACTTTAAAAAATTCTTTAAAAGAGAAAAGAAAAGAAAACAATATTAGGTGTACTAGTTTAACTACTTTTGCAACTTCCTGTGAGTCTTTAATTACTTCAAAATTAAAGGTTTCTTTTTACAAAGTGCTAAGTAAAATTACTAGTTCCACTATTTTCATTGTGACAATTTGTCATAGTCAATCCACTATTTAGTTATTTAACCTTGTTTTTTTTTTCTTATAGAATCTGAAATAGCCTGTCATTAAATTGCTACCATTTCTTTTTGCTAATTTTCAGATCATTTCAAATACAGAAATTATGGCAGTAATTAATATTTATGTAGAGCCTTACTGGTTACATTGCTTCAGTACACCTTTTTAATGATACAATTGTTTTAGTAACTTTTTGATCTATTTAATCGATGACAACACTGAGGCTCAATGTGAAAAGGGGACCTATACAAGGTCACATAGCTGGTTGAATGCCAGCCATGATTCATATTTCTGTTCTCAAAACGTACATCTTCTGTTCTTTTTCTCTACATAATAACTGAAGGGACTTTAGCGATCTCTAAGGCTGCACAGCTCATTATAATGTTGAAGAAACTGAGGCTCAGGGGGGTCAAGTAGCTGGCCACTGTGAGGCTTGAGGCAGAGTTCAAACATCAACCAATAGCCTCCATGCCATTACTTGTAATAATCGCTGCACCGACAGCTTCAGTTCCCATGCCCTAGCTTTTTCCTTGTTCCTTTGATCTGAAATTAAACATAAATTAGTATGATGACAGCGTGGCTAATTTTTTTTTTTCTCCTCAGTCAAGTCTTCTCTGCCATATAACTGCAATGCTCTCTTTTCCACAGGTAGCAAATCCTCTTAGCACGAAATCTCTGGAGACGTCCGTGTGACAGGAAATCCGGAGAGTAAACAAATAGGTAAAAGTAAAATAAATATGTCCAGAAAGGTT
Organism: Panthera leo; assembly: GCF_018350215.1. NCBI lineage: Eukaryota > Metazoa > Chordata > Mammalia > Carnivora > Felidae > Panthera > Panthera leo. Next base: position 179,182,815 of record NC_056686.1, read on the forward strand.
GAGAGAGGTACAAAAAAAAAAAAAATGAGGTTTTTGAATTTGGTAGTAATAAAATTAGATTTAATCTTTAGGTGTTTGATTCTATCAGCAAAATGTAGGGAGAATCAAAAGCACTGAAATGGGTAAAAAAATACTAGCTTTTTTCTACCATCAAGGGTGTTCTACATGATTGTCTCAATAAGTAGATTAAAATAAAAAAAAAAACAATACTCCATAGAAATAGAGATGTTAGTGCAACCTCGTATATTCCAAAAAAAAAAAAAATTTTTTTTCAATAGTGTTTACAAAGACCAGAGTTGCTAGCCTTGCAGGTCCAAATTTAGAAAGCATGTTAGTTGAATGCTTGAAAGTAATTTGCTGAAGGAATATTTATTTGAACTTAACTGTGCACAATGAAACCAAACACAGCAGTGGAAAGTAAAGGTTGAATCATTGTCTGCAACTTGAGCAAGAAAATGAGCAGTAACTCGGCAGCATATATTTCTTTTTTCGTGTGAATATTCATTTCACAGTGTCTGCTACCCTATAGCTCATTATCTCACTTTGGAACAGATGATTTTTATTGCAGGGTACTTTTCCAATTCCCCTGGAACACTGAGTTATTTGCTATTTTTTTTTACCATTCATTTAAATAAATTTCATGCATATGTATACTTTGTCTAGATACTGATTAATATCTAGAGATTGTTAAAGAGAAATCAAAGTAAGCAGTAGAGTTTGTGTATCAGTTCTCTATTACCACAATAATACTATATAATTATTTACTCTAAAATCAATGGTTTGGGGCACCCGGGTGGCTCAGTCAGTTAAGTGTCTGACTCATGATTTCGGCTCAGGTCATGATCTCGTGTTTGTGAGTTCAAGCCCCAAGTGGGGCTCCACACTGTCAGCGCAGAGCTTGTTTGGGATCCTCTCTCTTCCTCTCTCTCTGCTCCTCCCTTGCTCATGCTGGCTCTCTCTTTCTCTCTCTCTCTCTCTTTCTCTCTCTCTCTCAAAATAAATAAATAAGTTGTTAAAAATATCAAAAGCAATGGCTTAAAACTATTTATGTAACACAAAGGGCAGCAGGTCAATCACGTAGACTGGACTCAGTGGGGCAGTTGTTCTGATCTCAGATGGGCTACTTCACACATTTAATGTCTGGGCGTCTGTTGGCTGCCTATTGTCTGATTATTGTCTAGATTGTCTAGGGTGATGAGGACTCTTTCAACAGGCCAACCTAACCATGTTCTTGTGTTGATGTAGAGGACCATGTACAAGCAAGTGAACACATACAAAGCCTCTGAAAGCTAGGCTCAGAACTGGACATTGATCACTTCTGATACATTATAACGGCCATTGCAAGTTATAAGGCAGCACAGATCCATGGGAAGAAAAAAAGGACTCCCCCTCTTTAGTGAAAGTAGGGCAAGTTATATGGCAAGGTCTGTAGATTTACTTGAATTCATTATATATATATATATACCTAATACTTTCCAAGAAAATAGTTCAGTAAAAAACAATTTTGCCTTAATGAAATATATTATGAACTTTAACACTTTTTTGAGTTAAGGAAGTTTAATTTAGACTAAAACTGCTATAGTGTATGTAAAATTTCTTAGAATTAAAGGTAAAGGGAAACCTTTTTCATGTTAATTTTTATCATCAATTTTAAACCCACTTAATAAATATTTATTAATCACTTACCATATGCACATTATGCTAGGTATTGGGGAAAACTGGTGACTGACAAAGTCAAGGTGATTCTTACCTGTGATTGTTAATTCTATGTGTCAGGCTAATACACTGTTTTCATAGAACTTGCAGTGTTGTGAATCCATGTGCATCATTAGAAGTCCTCAGAACACTGGGGAAGATTTTTACAAAATGAAAAATAAAGAACTAGTAGATTATGGTGACCATCAATCCACTGTTAGAATTAGTTTTAAATTTAGAACAGGAGAGCAGGACACTCAAGTTCATCATACCATTAATGAAAACAGTATCAGATGAATGCCGCACAGATTTTTAAATTTCTAGTATAATTAGTTGAAAAATTAGTTAAACTTGGGAATCTGTTAAATTATATACTTTTCTTCCATATTATTTGCCAACCAATATTAATTATATACCTGGGAGCATCCATTATATAGTAACTCAATTTACAAATCACTTTCGTACATTTTCTTTTGTGACCTGTGAAACAAACCTCTAAGATAGGCAAAAAAGAAATTATTAGATATATTTTGTAGATACACTTGATTTAAAGCAATTATGTGATTTGTCTTTGTTCCTCAACTACTGCATATTGGAATTAGGAGATAAATCCATGACACCTGATAAGTCATCTAATGTTCTGTCCCTATGATAGTCTAGCTTATCTTCTAAAGCAAATGGGATTCTTACTCATACAGGATGGCCCACAATGCTATTGTGAGAATTCATGAAAATTCTTGTCATTAAAATGGGTACCCTATGTTTTCACAGGCATACATTTGAATTATAAGAGTGTATTTATAGCTGAAGTCCCGGCTGAAAAATTGTTGGAGATCTAACTTCCCTTAAAACTCTGTGGAATTTAGTAAATGCCCAGTGATTCACAAGAGGTAGTTCAAAGGTTTAGTGCTTCTGGAAATCACACAGTTCTTGGAGATATTAATCTCTCACTATGTCCTCATGAGTACCTTGCAGCATCCCTGAAAAACATTCTTGTTGAATACTAAAGTGAGGTGCAGAATTCATAAGGTTGTAGAGGCTGACTCTGGTACCCCTCAGGTAGCTCAAGGATATACAGATATGTACAAGATGGATGAATGTATAGAGAGGTTCCAGGATTCTATAGGGAGGGCTTCCTTGGATGAAGCTGTGCTTCCCACGTCCAAGGCAGGGAGTCTGACCCTCGCATTAAGTCCAGTGGAGGTAAAGACAGTCTGCAACCGGCCCACCTGGAGAGTGTAACGTATGTTCTCTACTTTCGGAGGACAGTCGGGACCTGTGTTGGACTTACTCCTGAGAAAGTTAAAGCAGCTACTGGGAGGCCAAAAAAAAAGAAAAAAGAAAAAAGAAAAAAAGAAAGAATAACATTCTACATGTCAAAAGTGCACTCTCACCATCGGGGAAAGCAAGAAATGTGAGCTATGCGAAAGTGGAGGTGGGGAGTCATTTGAAACACTGCACAAAAATACAGACTGGGACGAAACAAGATGGGAGTAATGAAGGGCAGGTGGAGACCAAAATACATTCTATTTCGTTGTATTCCATAGAGCGTGTTTTTGTAGCATGTAACTTAAATTACTTATACCAATTCCAATCATAGTACAGTTTCTATCTCTTTCCTGCATTTCAAACATTCAGGATGAAGTAGCTTATTTTTTTTTCTACTTCCAGGTTTTAGTATTTAGTATGTTAGCATATTTAAACATTTATTATTTTAAATGGCTTAAAATATTATATACCTGGGAATAGAAATATTATATACCTATTTTAAATGGCTTAAAATAATACATACCTATGTTAGGTATTGCTAACATAGGTGATTACTTTCCTGTGACTGGAAATTTAGGTGGGCTTCTATTATTTGGGTTTTGGTTCTTTTTATTTATTTTTTTTTTTTAGCAGCTATAAAGGATCTTAAAACTAACATATTTATTCATATAGGTATGATCTTCCTTTAAATGTTTTGTTTCTGAACTGATGCCATGTTTTTATGGGTGCCAGTATATATGGCCTAATATTTTAGAACATATACTTTGCTTATGTCCAACACAATGGAGTTTCAAAAATTATTTTTCCTCCTTAAATAAACGTAATGTGAGTGCTTCATGGAAGCACCAAATCATCTGGCAATTTCTTATTGATTCTAAATATGATTGATTATTTTCCCATAATGGTTCATAATGAGACGTATTTGTGGCTCTACAGTTTGTTATTATATACAGCCAGAAAAACGAAAATGCTACACTTTAGAGTCATGTTGCAAATGCAGAAAATTTGAGGTACATTTCATATGATACTATATAAAACTGAAAAATATAGAAAGTCTATTAATTCAAATAATCTATGTATGCCTTATGAACAGAAAAAAAAAAAAAAAACAGTGTCATACTTTCCTTATTGACCATATTTTAAATCTGGGGCACTTGGCTGAGTCAGTTGGTTAAGCATCTCACTTGGGCTCAGGTCATGATCTCACAGTTTGAGGGTTCAAGCCCCCCCGCAGGCTCTGTGCCGACAGCTCAGAGCCTGGAGCCTGCTACAGATTCTGTGTTTGTGCATCTCTCTCTCTCTCTGCCCATCTTCTGCTCACACTTTGTCTCTCTCTCTCTCAAAAATAAACATTAAAAATATTTAGATTTCATTTGTATCTTCAATGTTAAGGTCTACCATTTATATAAAATTCATATGTATGCATATAAATGTACATAATATTCAGTCATATATGTATATATTATTGGGGAGCATGCAATTTCTAATGTTAAAAGTATTTTTTATCCTTACACTTTGCTAACTGAATGTCTTTTCTTAGAAGAGACTGGGCTTGAGAAGGAGAAAGAAAAAAATTTACAACAATGTATGTTGGAATTCTTCAGGTTCTTAAGGGCAGAGGACAGACTGATGGTTCCCAGAGGGGAGATGGGTGGAGACAAACGTGAAATAGATGATGGGGATTAGGGAGTGTATTTGCTGTGATGAGCACAGGGTGCTGTATGGAAGTGTTGAATCACTACATTGTACACCTGAAACTAATATAACACTGTATATTAACTACACTAGAAGTAAATTAAAATAAAATGTATATAGGAATTCTTACTATCAACACCATTTTTTATACAAATACGTTCTTATGAACCAGCAGTTAACCAGTCAAAACCTAAGAAAGATGAACTATTCCCTATGTGTTTTTGTTTTTGTGATGCTGTATAACAGATGGAATTTTATGTCATGTTACATTAGTATACTGTTAAATTTTAATTTCAATTAATAATCTTTACACTTTTCTTTTATGCACACAAGGGATATTTTAGGCATTCATTTCCCCTCTAATTAGCTTTTATTGCTGAATTCATTCTGAATCAAAAAGTCATTAGGTTCTCATTCACTGCTGAATTTACTTATGCCCTAATAAAATTAATTAGTCTTCTGAACAAAGACGTATAAAATTTTTAGTTTGCCCAATCTAGTGTTAAATTGGAGATCTCTATCTTTATCTATACCTGTATCACCTACATGTATAGCTATAGCTATATACACAATATTCCCCTACATAAAACCTTGATTATATTGTCTGATGATGACTACTTAGAGGTTTCACAGAATTCATTGGAGACTCTTTTGCTACCATTTCCCATTGGCTGTGTGTTCTGTGTACATCTCAACATTCCCTGAAAATGTAATGGTCTTTCATACCTTTGAACCTTTGCTCTCTAGTGCGATTTTTTTTTTCTTTAGCAAACTTCTAACCACCCCTCAAAACTCAGTTCTATTTTTTTTTAGATGTGGAAGCTTGATATCAAAACAAAACCATTATATTAGACACTTGATGTTGTAAATCTCTTAAGGTCCTAAAATCCATTTGTAAGACCTGAAACAGAAGAAGTGAAATTAAAAGCTGTTTAAAAACAAAACTTATGGAATAGTTCAAATGAAATAAAGTAGATTTCTTGTCAAGTAAAATAAGCACTTCAATACACTAATAAAATTGTTCTATATAAGGGTCCTGGGTCATTTTTTCCAAAAATCGGTTTCTATTGGCATTGAGAACGAAGAGAAATGTTGAAAAAAAAAGTTTTTGTTCTTATTTTATTTTATTCAAAGTTTCATTTCTTGGCCACACATCTTGAAATTTAAACCCAGTGGCCTAAGAATCAGCATTTGAAAATATTTCCCTAAATGATTCTAATCCTCAGCCATATTTAGAAACAAGTTTTCCCAGATACCTTTTAATTAATGAATGAATATGTATGTTCATTAAAAGTTAATCAGCCTGTAAATGAACATCTAAAGAAGTGTTCCTGTACAGTTTGGATTACTTAAAGAGATTTCATTATCTTAACTTTTCTAAACATTGTTCCAATTTACTACATCTCACTTTTTTATTCTTTAAATGTTCATTGAAAATGCATAGTTCTGGTTTCTGAAGATACAAAAATGAAAGAAACACAATCACCTCGGGAATTTGATATGCTAGAAGTGTATAGAAGGCAAAGTCAATAAAAATAATATTTAGAATGCTTCGTGATGAGTCAAATCATTTTAACAAGTTATTCAACATATTACTTCTAAGTTCTCTCTCTATAAACAGGATCACGTGTAGAGAGCAGATTCAGGGACAGTCACAAGGTTCCTATCCCCAGCAATTAATAGAAATGTGGTAATTTCAGGGCACCTGGGTGGCTCAGTCAGTGATGTGTCCGACTCTAGATTTTGACTTAGGTAGTGATCTTCTGGTTTGTGTTCCACAAAGGATTGAGATACTCAATCCTTTAGTTTTCTCTTAAGGTCAGTTCTCAATTATCAATTATCCAGGATACAATGGCCTTGCTAATTGACTATCAGGCTCTAAACTGTTTGTATGCCCCATAGTCTTTACAATTTCTAAAGTTAGCAAGACAGCTAAGGAAAAATACATGAATTGCCCATTGACAAGCTTAATTCATTTGTTCTCCCTATAACTTTATACAATATAGAGATGTAATGACAAATGACATTTATTAATTGTTTTGTTTTAATTAGAACTAAAATCTTCATTATCTTTCATTATCATATACAACAGTTTTTTTTCTAAGAAGTAATCTTTAATTAGGTTTTAATTTTATTCTCTGCCTTTCCCAGCTTCCACCTTAACTCCTCATCAAGCATTTAATGTTCTTAAAATTAGCACTTAATTGCACAACATATGATGTAAACACTTGATGTTTTAGACAGTTTAAGTGATGATAAATAAATTGTTAAATGCTTCCTTTGTAAGAAGTAATTTTCATGTGTCTGATCCTATATACCATGGGAATTTAATTAGGAGAAAGGATAAAACTATTAATTCAATAGAAGTTTTAGCTATTTATTTTATAACTGCAGGTTTTCTTTGCTGGTGCCATACGTAATTACCTATCTTTCCATGCCGAATTTAACTTTTCGTTTCTCTTTACTTTTAAGACCCTATGCCTGCAGCAATTTATTTTGACTTATGTTCTCCCAACACCGTCCACAAATTCTTATACTACATGGACATACTTATCTTTGTGATTTTCCCAATCTAATCCTCTTATAAAAGTTCACACCTTATTCAAATCATCTACCAGGTGATTCTTTCATATTTTATTTTCATGGGTATAGTTTATTTCTTTGCCCTTATTATTACATCTTAGAAACTGCCAGCATCCAATTTTGCTATAGACTTTCTGTCAATGTGTTCTTTCCACCCAGTTGTCTGAGCCTGCTGATGCATACATTTTTAAAGTCCATTTTCCTGGTTCTTTCATTCCCTTCCAATTCATGATCATTATCTCCTAAATTGCCTTCCACTATTACATTTTCAGCATATGAAATATAAGTAATGAAAAACGTTGCTAGCATTTGGTCATCTATTTTGAAATTTAGTGTCTTCAGAAAAGTTTTGAAGCCAGAAGTATACTTCCTTTTTATAACTTGACAATTTATTTTAAAGCTAAGTGATTGGGAGTTCAAAACATGTTCACATAGTTTAAAGGTGATCCATTTACTTGGCAACATGTCTTTTTGGATGCCTGAATTTGCTGAAATATCATCTTATTTAGGATTTCTTAGGGAAGCTGTCCAACCTAGATTGGATATTTCAATACATTAAAAAAAAAAAACAAAACAACAAACTGATGTTCATTTCTGTCAGTTGGCTTTCCGTCAATGTTTCCCTTCACTTTTACTTTTTTTCCTAAAAGAAATCTTATTGTGTGTATCAGTCAGTCATATCACATTTTAGCATTTAATTCCAATGATTATTCACTTATAATTTCTATACAGTTTATAGGATAACATTGTTCTGAAAAAATCGATGTTGATCTGACTACTGGTAGTGACAGCAGGTAACATGAGGTGTACATTTATGTTTTGAAAGTTAAGCCAATTTTCATGAAAGTTTGGATTTCAGACCTCAAAAACCTTTCAGAAATCACCTACTGGAAAACAAACAAACAAATAAACAAAAAACAGTTGTTCAGTAAGAACTTCATATTCTTCTCGTATCTAAAATAGGTCGGCACATCAGAATATATTTATCCTATGGGTGGTCTTATTTTAACCTTACTTTCAAAAACAACTGGATGCATTTGTCAAGCTTTATGATACTATGGATAGAAATACTGAAATATACTTTTACTTTTAAAATATTGAGGGGATCCTGGGTGGCTTAGTCGGTTAAGGGTTCGACTTTGGCTCAGGTCATGATCTGTCTGTTGGTGAGTTCCAGCCCCGCGTCAGGCTCTGTGCTGACAGCTGGGAGCCTGGAGCCTGCTTCAAATTCTGTGTCTCCAACTCTCTGCCCCTCCGCCACTCATGCTCTCTCTCTCTCTCTCTCTCTGTCTCTCAATGAATAAACATTAATTTTTTTTAAATACTGAGGTACAATATCCAAAATTATATTAGTTTTAGGTATACACATGATTCGATATTTGTACATATTGCAAAATAATCACCATTATTCTACTTAACATCCATCAATCTATATTCTTACCACAAAATTAGTTTTTCATATTGAGAACTTTCAAGATCCATGCTCCTGGCTACTTTCATTTATGGAATACAGTATTGTTAACTATCGTCACCATTCTGTACTCCCCAGTGGTGGTCTCATTTTATAATACTTATCTAATGTTTACTATTTCAAATTTAAAATAAATTTAGCTATGAAAAATATTAATTTAAATAACTTTAATATAATTACTTGGGTGTTTTTCATTCAAACAAATTCTTGGAAATGTAGTCTAAAGTCTAAAGTAAATGTAGTCTAAAGTCTAAGTCTAAACCTGAGCCATCTCCCCATTCTTTGTGTCTTCCAGGAAATGGCTTATTACAAAGAACCATTCCTCTTCAATGATTAGTAAACATTCACTGATGTCTCCTAATTTACTTAGGACAAGATCAGAGAGATACAAACTACAAATTCCCATTCCTTGTCTCAGAAATGATTAGCTGAACTGTTTGTAACCACTAACCAATGTGGACAAAGCAGCTGCTATTTTGACTTCAGTAAATTTGAGTTAAGCTTCTCTCCTTCCCCCAGGTTCTAGAACTTGGGGACCCACTCAGGCCTGAGCTGCCATCAGAATGCAAAATGACCCCTCAGTAAAGCCCCTCCTAAGAACTGGCTGACTACAAAACTAGCAAAGACACTTCCTGGTCCTCTGATGACACCACCCCTCACCCACACTGGATTCTTTCTCACTTCGTTTTCTCATTTCTAGGAAAGAAAAGCTTCTCCTGCCTGACCATGGAAACACCTGCAGATCTACTGGTTGGAAGTTCATAGTACCATTGCAGAAGCTCCATCAGTAATCCTTTCAAATATAGTCTCTTCTTAACTAAGACCCAATTTGTTTTTATTTAATAAAGATGATAACAACAGGCATAAGACATTCTCGCTTAAATGGGCAGTGAGTAAGTTTGGGTCCAACATTTGAACAAAAATTCTTGTTAACTAATTAAACCGATCTTATGACTTACAACACAGAGAGAGAGACAGACGGAGAGACAGAGTGAATGTGTACATATGCGTTTGTGTATGAAAACAAAGGGCATTGTATTTTTAAATAAATGTTGGAAAATATATTACAAAATATATTGAATAAAAATAAGTAGACCTAATGTAGTGTTCCTGTTCATAATATTATTTTCTTAGCTTATTTAAAATAATAAATTGTGTTAATTGAATGGAATTTGTATCTCAAGTGCAATGTAAAATAACTGTAAATATGCAATTAACAGAAAAAGAAAAGAGAAGAAAAGGAAAAAGAAATTTCCTATTAAGATTAATTTAATTATACAATTCTATAGTTTATACTAAATATTTTATTAATTTTTCATGCAATTAAAATATAATATAGATGCCGAATGACTTAGTTTCACCTAGTGGACATTTATCAAACAGTGGGACTTAAAACAAGAAATGACACATTCATTTAAGCATGTATGAACATTTTAACTTTTTTTAATGTTTGTTTATTTTTGAGAGAGAGAGAGAGATAAGAGCATGAGCGGGAGAGGGGCAGAGAGAGAGGGGGAGAGAGAGGGAGACACAGAATCCTAGGCAGGCTCCAGGCTCTGAGCTGTCAGCACAGAGCCCAATGAGGGCTCAAACCCACGGACCGTGAGATCATGACCTGAGCCTAAGTCAGACGCTTAACTGTTTGAGCTACCCAGGCGCCCCAGCACATGTGAACATGTGAAAGAAATCTTATCACATTTGAGACTGTAAAATATTCATGATAAATATAAAATACTATACATTATACAAACTACATGTACCAATCACAATGCAATTATTAAATTAAAATATCACTTAAAATGCAAACCTCCATTGATTGGTAAAATTCATTTTAACAACTTATACATTTTTTAAAAAGGTCTAGAACTAAATGGCAATAAATATATCACATGTCAAAATGTTTAATGCAAATGGTTTAATTCAGGTAAAATGGCATTTCAGGGGAATTATATAGCCTTGAATGCACATACTGCTAAAGGTTAAAAACTGAAAATAAGCTAAATGTAGAATTTTAGAATTTTAAAAATGAACAATAGAATAAGTGATAATATTAAAGGAAATTAAGCAGTAAAATTAAAACATGTATGAATGAAATGATTGTATATATAAAATAGGAGAGCTCAACAGTCAATTGGCTAATTGAGAAGATTAATAAAATATAAAACTTTATAGCCCATTTGATCATGTTAGAAAACCAAGTAAGCACAAGTTAATAATGCAAGAGACAAGCATAATTATAGAAGCTGCCAATGGCATGAGCAAACTTTGTCCAAATTATTTACCAATTATTTTCCAAAAATGACTTAAGTACAAATTGAAAATTATCAGTTGTGAAGCCCTCAGTTTAAAAGAAATTTAAAATTCTGCACACCAATACATGCATATCCACGGCTGTTTTAAGAGTTATTCATGGAACAGAAAATTCCAATCTTACACAATGCTTCAAGAGTAAAGGAAGAAGGATAGTTACTGTATAATAACTCATTTTATAATGCTGGTACTCAACCTGACAAAAACAGTGAGGAAAAAGAAAATTTTAGAACAATGTTACTTATGAACACGGGTAAATAAAATATTAGTATATCACATGTAACCGTATATTAAACAACCACAATAAAATAATTATGATTCATGAGTCTTCACCTCTCATATCACAAAATCTGTGTTGCCTGGAAGAAAGGAAGAAAAACAATGCTTTTGAAATGTGTTGAGGAGTTTTCCTTTGTTACATTTTTCAGTCATGTCTGTTAGGCACTTGAGAGGGTTTTAAAGCTCAATGAATTCACTATTTCACTAAGGGCAGAGTCTCAGAGCCAGGGACACAAACATTCACAGAAACAAATGCATGCGATCAGGTTGGCTTTCTCTATTACTGTGTAAATCTTGATCATACATTGGAAGCATTAGTGTTGCAGGGTCAACTGAATTGTTTTCTTGTTTCCAATTGCTTGTATCTGGGGCATCTGTCACAAGGTAATACAATGAATGACTAAATCCTATGTTGGGGAAAGTCTATGGTTGTGGCTTTTACTTGCAAAGCATGATTCTTTGGGGTCTTTGTTGTCTGAGAGTAAAGCAGACTGTGGTTTTCTGTAAGCACTAGAAATACAATAAACATATGCTCTCAATGATCCGCTGAATTCACTATCAAGATAAAATGAGATATTGCCTAACAATTAAGGTAAATTAAACAGCTGTTTCTTACTATATTGTGCCAATGCTGCTTCAAAATTGTAAATTGCTGATGGCTGATCAGAATGGCAAGGAAACAGTGTCACTTCACATTTCTGTAGCCGTTCTATATTATGATTATCATAAGAAGGCAGTGTTTTTTTTTCAGCTGGTAGTGACTAGAAATAAAACACGACAATTCAAGGAATCTGTTTAAATTGGAAAATAGTAAAAAGTGAAAGAATTACAACATGCCAGGTGATCATTTTCTGCATTTACAAAAAAAAAAAAAAAAAAAAAAAAAAACCACTAAAGATTCACTGAATGTTCACTACAAGAATGGATTAATACCAATGTTGGTATTAATTGTCAACTTCCCATTTGAAACTGAAGAATGTAAATGAGTAAGGCAGAAAATGCACAACACTCATTATATCCTAGAGGTTAATGAGTACTCCAAAGAAATTAAAAAGCCTGTCTACAGAACTCAAAGATGCGATATTGAGGTTTTAATGGAAAAGGACAGAATAACATGGGTTCATTTGGAAAAAGTATTTGTTATTATTCTATTCTACTAGTTATACATTTTCATGTTATTTGACTGCCTTGAAATAATTTCTGAAGTATATATAAAAGTCTAAAAATTAAGGAAAAAAATAAAACTTTGTAGAAAAAGAAAAATGAGTTTCCCTATCTTTGGCCTGTCTCAAATGATTCCTTTGTCATAGACCCATGAAATTTGTTTTTCTTTTCATTCTCTATTTCTTTTAGAGATATCCTTAAATTACCAAGAAAGAGAAAGATCACTTTATTTTCCTTTATGTATAGAAACATCGTAAACAAAATTTCATGTTTACACATACACAAATATCTCATTGAAATACTTGCAGCATTGTTTGGATATGGTAATGAAACTTTTATATAATGAATATTTCATGCATATGTCTTTATACCATAAGGGCAACAGTAAATTTCAAACAAAAATGGGGACAAATCCCATTCATTAAATGCATCGTGGCCCATTTTGGAAACATTTTTAGAACTTGCCAAGTATTCAGAAGTTGTGATTTACGTTTATCCCTTTCTTTTACTAAGGTTTTTAAATATGTGAGGTGATCATAACCATTTATGCTACACACTGTCATTCTCTAATGGAATTTCAGTAACACTAAGGTTTCTGTGTGGTGTGTGATTCATTGCCTTTCCAAGCGGATATAATGAAGTATAAAGAGGATGGAAAATTATTTTTCTTTAGGTTGCAAGGTAAACCAGGGATAGAATTCAATGTAAGCTCCAAAAACTTGGACTTGGGGTTCTATGCTAGAGCGCATTCCTAATATTGTCTATGTTGGTGGAGGTTATTTTGCTTGTATTTGCCAGTATTTACTTGATATTTGTCAAGTGACTTGCCCCTTTTAGCCTTTTTCTACTTTTTTAGATGACCCTTCTGATCTTATGGTGATGTAGGAGAAAATTGAAATTCAAGTTAAAACAGATTAATTGAATTTACCAGACTGACTCTTTACTCACTCATTTTCATAAATCTATTCGTAATATCTATAAAAACTCCCTAACCCCCTGACTTCACATGTTTCAAACTATTATAAGCACAATCATTAATTAACTTAGAATTAATGGTATTCCAAGTATTTCAGATAAATTTTGCTTTTGTTAGAGTTGGTGTTTCAACATCTGTGTAGTTTTTTTAGAATTTAAGTAGCACTTTGGGGACGCTGGGTGGCTCAGTCGGTTAAGTGGCCAACTCTTAATTTCAGCTCAGGTCATGATCTCATGGTTGTGAGATTGAGCCCCACATCAGGCCCCCACACCTACCCCACCCTGGGCAGGGAGGCTGCCTAATATTCTCTCTCTCCCCCCGCTCTCTGCCCCTCCCCAATTCACTCACTCTCTCTAATTAATTAATTAATCAAATTTAAAAGCACTTTAAATGTATCTTTCACTGTCTTCTCACTTCAACCTGGTAGAGTGACATGACTAGTATCAATAAGATATATCTGTTGATGGATTAGGGAAATCAAGAATTGGAAGAGTGATTTAGTTCTTTTTCTCCAGATGTAAAATGTGTAGTTTCTTGTTTATCAGGAGAACACCAGTGTTTTGAAAATGTTTAGTACATATTACAGCATAAGACGCTGCAAATGAATACCCTATTTATCTTGACATGTTCACATAAATCACAGGGCCAGGCATCCTTCAACGGGGAGCTGGCTGATTTGAACTATTAGCGTTGTGCTAAGAAGTATCTGGGAGGAAGAGGACAAGTAGAAGTCAGGAGACTGCTACTACTTGGCAAAGAAAGTTGGAAGATTTTGACAGGGAGCTCTCTTTGGACTCTTTTAGAATACTTTTTATTACTAGTTTTTCTTAAATCAAGTATTAATTCTACACTTGTGACAGTAGAATAAACCCTGGTTTAGGTGGATATCTTTACATAAGAAGACTGAGTCATTCATGCCAAATAAAACAAATTTAACACTACTAAGCGCCCTTTGTTTATCACTTATCCATACCCTCAAATCGTCAATTCTGGATAAAAGGGCAGATATTAGGAATTAAAACTGACACATGACAAAGACAGAAGAACAGATTATAAAGATGTTTGTCCCTCTTTTTTAGCTCAAAAAATTAGCCTTTATAGGGGCGCCTGGGTGGCTCAGCCCATTGAGCCTCCGACTTCGGTTCAGGTCATGATCTCACAGTCTGTGAGTTCAAGCCCCGCATGGGGCTCTGTGCTGACAGCTCAGAGCATGGAGCCTGCTTCAGATTCTGTGTCTCCCTCTCTCTCTGCCCCTCCCCCGCTCATGCTCTGTCTCACTCTCTGTCAAAAATAAATTAATTTTTTTAATTAGCCTTTATAAAATGAGGCATATCCTGTAACCATTGGATTATCAATGTTTTATTCAGTTATTTACATGCAGCATATAACCCCAAATTTATTATTTTCTTGAGTTTATGGGTTGTTTGTATAATTCTGCTGATCTGGGATAGACTCCACTGATCTTATCGTACTTCATTTTATCTTCTGATGCTAGTGGTTTGGCTTAAACTCTCCGGTCTAGGAGAGTGTTACCACAGACAACTGTATTTTTCCACTTGTCTCTCATATCTTTTTAGCAGGGCTGTTTGGGAATGTTCTCTTGATGGTGGCACACTCTCCAGGACAAGAAGCCAAAATACAAAGACACTTGATCAAGTTTCTAGTTGCATCAGGTTTGCTCTTTTCTCCACTAGCCGAGACAAAACACAAGACCCGACTAAAGTCAAAGAATGGAGAAGCCTACTCTCTCCTTTTCATAAGTCACATTACAAAAGACCTGGATATAGGAGGAGTCGAGAACTTAGGTCCATGTCATTATTCCCTGTACCACAATAAATGTTCCCTCTGTAGATAACTGTTGAAAATCTATGGAATCTCAGGAAAAAAGTTATAGAAATGGCTCCAATAATGCACAGAAATGAAAGAGAATGACAGGTTCCCATAGGCTAAAAAAGAGAGTAGATTAGCATACTCTAAAGGTTATAGTCTTTTTTTTAATTTTTTTCACATTTATTTATTTTTGAGAGAAAGAGACAGAGCGTGAGTGGGAGAGGGACAGAGAGAGAGGGAGACACAGAATTGGAAGCAGGCTCCAGGCTCTGAGCTGTCAGCACAGAGCCAGATGCAGAGCTCAAACTCATGAATTGTGAGATCATGACCTGAGCTGGAGTTGGATACTTAACCAACTGAGCCACCCAGGCGCCCCATCTAAAGGTTATAGTCTTGGTAGATTAGGATTGTAGAAGATTCTTGAAGTTAAAGTATATGAGCAAAGACAGGAGGAGGAGGGGCTTCGAAATTTAACTCTGATGACACTGTTTCATATAAAAATGATCAGTTGTGAATTAGAAACTGAAATATTATCTATCTTGATGTTTAAAAGAGATAAGTAGTGGCATATAGGAATGACAACTGGTTATAAAACCTCTTCCATAATGGCTATACCTTCACTTTCCATATTTCAGTGTTTGGTCTTCTATCTTACAAGGACCAGAATTTGAACTTGCATTTTTTTTCTCATTTTGAATTACAGCCAGAGAAACAGGTTCACATAAATAAAACTTCTATACATATGGCTAATCTACAAAAAACAGAATGTCAAATATGAAAAAAGTGCTTTTATTATTATTATTAATTATTATTATTATTATTATTATTATCATTATTTACTTTACTTATTCCAGTATTACGAAGGTTTTTGACTCTTCTAGGGGATCCTTGCTTATAGTATGGAGTAAAGAAAATACATGTGTATTTTTATTTGAATATATATAACCTCTTCCATTAAATAGTCATTTCAGAGACTGTAACTTCCTACAGTCTCTCTTGCTAATACCTAGTCTGGATTATGTGATAAATATTTTGGTAGCGTGATCTTGCAGTGAAACAAGGAGAGTACAGTGTGCTTAGATTTAACTAACCCACATCTCAATTTATGAAGGAGGCCAGTAAGAAAGGATAAGCCATGAAAGTAAAGTGTTATGGGACCCCATAGAATTTTTGCAGAAATTAAGGAGAGATGATTTGGTTTTATTTGGCTTCATTTTATTAGCCATTCTTGGGAGGAATAATTGTAATAAGAATAAGCCTGGTGTGACGTTTGTGTGTGATTTTAAAAGCAGATTAGTTCTCACTGAGGGATATTAGCCTTTTTCCACTCATGGAAGCTGCCTGCCCAGTCCTCTCGTAGCAAAGGATAATAGGAATTCAAATAAAAAGTAATTTGTTTTTTGTTGTTGTTTTGCTTTGGTTTTGGTTTTCTTTTGTTTTGTTTTTTGTTTTCTTTGTTGTTGTTGTTGTTGATTGTTTTTTTGCTCTCTTCCTGTTTTCTTCTCCACATTACCTGGATATTTAGAATCAAATACTGTTAGAGTCCTCAAAACACATCTATTCACAGAACAACTTTAAGTGAACGCTGCAGACTTTACTATAGATTTGTATGGGAGTATTGGGGAATGTTTACATCCAGACCATTATAGCATGTGACTTTAAAAATGCACCTTGGATATTTTAGTCTCTAAATTTCCTTTTTAGTCCATGTGATACTTGTTAGTTTTCTTTCTGACATATATATTAAAGTTGTGAGGAATCTGGGGGGTGGAGGAGGGCCACTCTCTTAGTTTCTTCACAATCTAGCCAGACCCCGCCCCCATAATTCCTCACAACTTTAAAATATAGTTTCATTATGGGCACTACTTCAGCTCCAACCTTCAAACTTTTATTATGTCTCAGTTTATCAAAATGGTGAGATAGACAATAGATCTTTTGGTTATTAAAATCCTCTCTTTTGAATTCCCTTAGGATACGTGTCAGCAGACTATGGTTTTCAGGGCCAATTCTGGCCCTTCTGTTTTTGTAAGCAATGTGTTCGTTTGTGGAGTTCAGTCATGGTTTAAATATTGTTAATGACTGCTCTCATGCTACAATGACAGAGATGAGTAGTTACAACAGGGATCATATAGATCATAAAGCTGAAAATATTTCCTATCTTGCCCTTTACAGAAAGAGTATACTTATTCCTGCCATAGTGTATATACTATGTTTTTCTGTCCTCATTGGACAATGAAAACACACACACGCACTTACACACACACACACACACACACACACACACACACTCTTCTATTTGTTCAGGTTTATGAAGAACTGATTAAAGGCACTGAGGTTGAGTCCTTTCCTATCTTACATAGCTTGTGTGTCAAACAGAGCCAGAACCCTATATTTGAACATTACTTTGTCTTACATAACAATAATAAATGCATTTAATTTTTTCAAAAACAAAGTCCTCTAATAAAGGGTTTTAAACTTTAGTATAACTATAAAGTATAATTCTAAGTATGAATATATTAACAGTTTATTTTATAGAAAATTAAATGTTTTGTCGTTCTATTTTTAAGACATTGCGAATGACAAACGGCAGAACTATAGCCGAGATTAAAGTGTTAGCCTAAAGTAAGATATCAGATACCAGGAAAGAATCTTTATCTTAAGCAATTAAGCAACATTTGTAACTTCTATGTGAGTGAGCATTCATTTATCAGAAGAAGACATTTAGCTCATTTAATTCAACACTTGGTTCTGCATTTTTAGGACAGCTGGGAAGAATTTTTTCTTTTGGTCTATGGAAAAGACAAATTTAAAAGGCTAGGAAATAGAGTATGCTGAACATCATTATTAACAACTCCTGAAATTTCATAATGAAGCAGTAATTGCCCTGATCATAGATTTCTTTATTCCATTTTGCATTGATAGTGGAAAACTGGTAAAAACTGAGGTAATTGAAACACAGCAGGTTATAGTCATTAATACGTTCACAACTTGACAGTTTCATGTAGTGACACAGTATTCAGAAAATAAATACTTCATTAAGAAGGCAAAGGGCATATTTTCTAAGATATTTCTATTGCTGTTTAATCCTTCGAGAGCTGCCATTCACATGTAGAGGATTTCTTTTACACATAAAATTTAAACATATACCAAAGAGGTAAAGAGAGCAGGTTCATGAATATAAACCCAAAATTACCATCTGTGATTGGAAAAATTTGTTTTAAAGACAACCAGTTAATGCCTGACACTGCAGATACTGTTAATCATTGTGTCTATGAAACAGTAGTATTTGTCTCAGCTATCTAGTGCATAATAATATTGTCACAAGCTTAACACATTTAAAGAACCCACAATTATTTTCTCATTTATTGCTTCTATGGTTCAAGACTCTGGTATGGCTTAGCTAGCTCCTGTGTTTAATGACTCACAGTCATTAAACACTCAAGCTGTAAGTCAGGGCTACACAGTTTTCTGAGTCTCTGTTGGGGAAGAGTCTACTTCTGAGCTCATTCAGTTGCTGCAGAATTCAGTTCCTTGGATTGAACTTTAGTTTTGTTTTTTTTTTTTTTTTTCTTTTGCTGTGAACCAGAGGTGGTCCTCAACTTCTAGAGGCCACCCACAGCTCTGTGCACCATGGAGTTTCCCAACAAGGTTGTTTCATTCCTCAAGGCCAGCAAAGGAAAGAGAGACTCCAAAAGACTAGGCATTACAGTTTTAAGTGTGTAATCACATAGATCCTGTAACTTTGCCATAATCTACTCTTTAGAAGCAAGTCATAGCCATGTCCATACTCAATGGGAGGAGACTACACAAGATTGTGATCATCAAGAGGTAGGGATTTGGGGGACCATCCTATGAAAAACTCTTTATACTACCTCCCAGCACCAGAAATACTCTTTATACTGTCTCCCAGCACCAAAGAAGTAGGAATGTGATTAAAGTTGGACAAGCCCTGATGATAGTGATAGGTTTAAGGATGGGCTCACTCATAACTCAAGTCAACCAATCAGAAGACCCATTCCCTAGCAATGCTTTTTCCACAGCTAAGAAAGACCTCTATCTTCTTTGGTCTATGAAGTCCTTGTTTGTGTACTAGCCATAACATGTAATGAAAAAATATTATCTTAACCTGGGAAATCTTGACCAATCTATCTCACATTGGTGATATAACTGTCATCAGTGCCTAAATGTTTATGTTCTTGTGCAAGGACTTCAGTGACTGATGAAGATCCCTCCTGAGTGATAGTTTTTTTCTCTTGATGGATTTGAACATCAGTCAGGTAGCAAATATTTCTGGCTGGCTTAATAGCTATTCTACATCTTTATGTTTTTCTCCACTGATGTATTATGTGCTGATTGTAAAAAGAATTTTGGGGGGTAGTTTACTTTATTCTGATGACTATCAAAAAGAGTTGATTAAAATAGTTGGAAATTAAAATTGTTTGAAAGTTCTGTTAGATTTCTTCCTTCAGAGAAATATTTTCAGAGTCATAATTTTTCAATAATATTATGTAATTCAGTTATTTTCAATTGTATCATATCATATATTATTTATAACTATAAATAATATGAACAAGACAATAACAAAAAGAAAATTCTGGTGTTCTTGCTTTCTAAAATGAAACTTCAATAACTAGTTTTCAATAAATGGTTTGACAATAGCATCTTCTACTTCCTTTTAGATCAACAAGCACAGCTTCATCTCCAGTCTTACTCATTTAAAACCTCCGTACATTAGATTTCACTTCAGATATAAATTTCTGTGCCAATAAAAAATACTAAGAATATATCTCCTTCAAAGAAAAGGCAAATATTACATTTTCTAGTGCAATTTAGAAGAACTCAAAAGGAAAATGAAATAGATTCAAAAGGATTGATGAAGAAAAAAAAAAGAATACATCAAATACTTTCTAGTCAGTTGATTTTAGTAATTCACAGTTTCCTTTATCCTTCAACTAATATAACACCACTTTCAGAACAAAAGAAGTTTTTCTGTCTATTCAGATTTACTATTTAATAATACTTTTAAATTAACTTAATCAGTGGTAAAGGAAAGACTGTAAATAGTTCCCCCCCACTCTTTCTCTCCCCTTGTGTATGTATAAGTATCTATACATATACAAATCATATACAGACCATAAAGTATTCTCTGTCTCCCTTTATGTTCATATATATATCTGTATATACATGTGTATAAATATATGAAGGGAAAGGAGAGATAGACAGTAAAGTTCAAAATTAGTTTAGTTCACCTAGTTTCTATATATAAAGTTACTTTCTAAGACAAGATAATTTCCTATTGAAGTAATATTCTTTGTTCTTTATTCTGGTTTCCATCCTTATTAATAATTTGATACTTTTAAGAACTTATGAATTCACATTTAGTATCTGTAAATACCAATAGGCTGACACAAAATATAAAGTACATTCAAATGGTCCTAAAGAGACTTCAGCAATTTAGCTGCTTTCTTGATTTCAGAATATTTTTTAGGAACTGCTAATCTAACAGGTCACTGCGAGGTATTCTCCAGACATTAGCTTGAGCTGTGCCACTACAAAATCATGTAAAAAACCTATCTGTCAGGATTGGAACAAAGCTGTTTTTATTTAAAATAAGAACATTTGGGGCGCCTGGGTGGCTCAGTCGGTTGAGCGTCCGACTTCAGCTCAGGTCACGATCTCGCGGTCCGTGAGTTCGAGCCCCGCGCCGGGCTCTGTGCTGATGGCTCAGAGCCTGGAGCCTGCTTCCGATTCTGTGTCTCCCTCTCTCTCTGCCCCTCCCCCGTTCATGCTCCGTCTCTCTCTGTCCCAAAAATAAATAAACGTTAAAAAAATTAAAAAAAATAAAATAAGAACATTTATTTCTATTATATTGTCTGTTAGGGTATTAAAGAAAAAAAAAAAGAGGTGGTGTTTATCTTTTTTCACAGGTAGCTCTCAGTTTTTGATAAGTTGTAAATGCATGCTTCTTTCCTGAAACCAGTCTGGGAAGTTTACAGTTTTAGTACATTGGATACCGCGCCAAGATCAAAATTAGTTTAGTTCATCTAGTTTCTATTTTGTCTTAAATAATACTTTTCAAATTAAACTACAAATATCTTGCCTATGGAATATTTAACAACTAACTGTTGTCTGATCGTTACTCCCTGTGGTATGATTATGATTATGTCTTTTCCCTCCACTCCTTCCGTACTGAAATTTTCGCATTCATTAATAGTGTGCTATTGTTTCTATAATAGTTTCTCTTTTCTCCCACAGAAGAAATGAATACTTTTTTTTTCAAATTTTCAAACGTTATCAGTATATTTCTACGAATTCTATTTTATCTATCATCAGTAACGTAGTTCAGTTTGGAACTGAAAAGTACCACATTCTCCAACATCTAAGATGATATAACAACCAAGAATGAAAAGAAGAATATAAGACATAGAACTTAATTATGCTTTTGTCAGCTTTGGGCAGATAGAACTAAGAAAATAATCATAAAATGAATAATCTATAACGATGTCACACAGCTGTGAATACTTACAAGCAAGGAAGATAATGTTTGTGACTTTCATCTCAGCTTCTCGTTTTAATTTTTTTTAACGTTTATTTGTTTTTGAGACAAAGAGAGACAGAGCACGAACGGGGGAGGGTCAGAGAGAGAGGGAGACACAAAATCTGAAACAGGCTCCAGGCTCTGAGCTGTCAGCACAGAGCCCGACGCCGGGCTCGAAC
Organism: Panthera leo; assembly: GCF_018350215.1. Lineage (NCBI taxonomy): Eukaryota > Metazoa > Chordata > Mammalia > Carnivora > Felidae > Panthera > Panthera leo. The sequence goes on from NC_056686.1 coordinate 179,204,804, forward strand.
TAACGGACCACGAAATCATGACCCGAGCTGAAGTCGGCCGCTTAACCGACTGAGCCACCCAGGCGCCCCTCAGCTTCTCGTTTTAATGAAGCAAACTAACAAGCTGAAATAAAAATGTTTTGGAATATTGATATTCTAAATTGATTCTATGTGAACTGGTTTCCTTCTTTTTTAAGGATTTCACTGTCTACCCAAAATAGAAACGAGACATATGAAAGAAAATATAGGACTCATGAGTAAGAAGAAATATGGGACAGCTCTTCAGGAATGGAAGAGTGATCTCTGTAAATGGGTTCCTCTTCAGAAGCAACAACACACTGGCATTTTTCTCAAAGTCAACTTTTGCAGAACTTTGGAAATTAACCTAAGATTTGCAACAGGTGAAGCAGTGTTTATTCAATAAAAATGGCTAAACATCCAAAAGAACTACAGTGTTTGTCCCATTATAATTTGACAAACTCCCATCTCTCTCTCCTCAGCTCTGTCATACTTCCAAAAACCAGTAGGCTTGCAACCATGGTACTTGTAAAAAATGGCAGCCCTCTGTCCTCTCGAGAAAGCAGATATGGCCGGGACTTCTTCAAAATGTCCCATCCACAGAGCGTTCTTACTATTTGACACGTGTTACAGCTGCCATGAAAAGCTTCATAAACAAAGTGTTGTTATCATTTGACCTTACTCTGAGCTCACTCTTCTCAGGCCAATTTGCAAAGAGTAAATCTTGAAAGTGGAAAGAAAAGAATTAGCTATCATGTACAAAGTTTCCTCAGGACGATTAACAGCTGAATTTGCAGTACGGATGAAAGAAGACAGAAGGCAATAGAATAACATATATGAAGAATTGAAAGAAATAGAATGTCAGCCAAGAGGTCTATATCCAGTAAAAATATCCTTCAAAAAATGGAGACTTTAAGGCATTCCCAGATTAAAAACAATAACAATAACAGGGGCACCTGGGTGGCTCAGTGGGTTAAGCGTCTGACTTTGGCTCAGGTCATGATCTCGCAGTTGGTGAGTTCAAGCTCCATGTCGGGCTCTGTGTTGACAACTCAAAGCCTGGAGCCTGCTTCAGATTCTGTGTCTCCCTCTCTCTCTCTGCCCCTCCCAGCTGGCTCTCTCTCTCTCTCTCTCTCTCTCACTCAAAAATAAATAAATGTAAAAAAAAATTAAAAATAACAACACAAAAAATAAATCTCTAGCCAATTTGCTCTACAAGAAAACCTAAAAAGAGGTCTTGAGGATTGAATGGAAAGATTTTAGATGTCAACTTGACTCTACGTGAAGAAATTAATTGATGGATAAAACAAGTACATAGGCAAATATAAAACATAAAACTATAAAAACAAGTACATAGGCAAATATAAAACATAGAACTATATACTTTATACTTTTAAGTAATTCTTTCCTTCCAATCTGAATTAAGGGATAATTTTAAAATATTGTAAACATTCTAATGATTATACAACACCAGTAATGTATTAAAGTTTATTTCCCTCCTTAGACTCAGCACTTTACAAGGTGTGAGATGATGGGGTGGCAGGGAGTGACCTCGGTCTGCTTTGTGCTTCCTTGCGCTGTCTACTCCCCACTTGCTCTATGCAAATGGAGGGCTTTCAGGTTCAGTGGAGAAGGTAGCAGGGGTATGATGAAGAATGATGTGGCAGCACTGTCATTTGCTTTATGCCCTACTTGTCCTTTCAACATTTTTGTCACTCCCATATCCCCTCATGGAGATGGCCATGGAGAAACCGAGAAGAAACTACCCTCTCACTCACTCTTGTTCTCTCTCTCTCACTCACTCTCCCTCGCTGTTTGCAATCTTGGGAATCCGAATTCCTGAATAGAATATAATTCTGTTTTATTATTTTGTCTTTATTATACATTTTTTCTGTCTTGGGGACTCTGAAAAAAAATGGAAATGGATCATAAGAGACTCTTAAAAACTGAGGGTTGATGGGGGTGGGAGGGAGGGGAGGGTGGGTGATGGGTACTGAGGAGGGCACCTGTTGGGATGAGCACTGGGTGTTGTATGGAAACCAATTTGACAATAAATTTCAAATTAAAAAAAAAACTGAAATGGAAAGAGACCAATTTTAACATCCTTACAATTTCTTGCTACAACATAAACACACACCTACCCAAGCACATACACACCACACACGCCCTCTGACAACTCTCCCTATAATTCACCATGACAGAATAGATCTATTAGGACAGTAACCACTACAAGGTGAAAAACGGCCTAAGATTCTGGAAAAAAAAAAAAAAACACAAAGCGCAAATGGAGAATTAATAGATGTATTTAGGACAGTGTTAACTGTTCTATAAGGTAAAGGCCACATGAAGACTCAACAAGAACTATATTAATATGATGTGGAAATCAGGTGAGGTGACTAGCTGTCCATAAAGTAAAACTACCAGAGAGAACAGAATGGCAGTGCAAACAATACAAATGCTTGATTAAAAAACCAAAAACAAAAACAAAAACAGAGTGCCTGGGTGGTTCACTCAGTTGAGTGTCTGACTGGAGTTCAGTTCAGATCATGGCCCCTGATCATGGGCCGTGGGATTGAGCCCTTTGTGGTGCCTGCTTAAGATTCTCTCTGTCTCTCTTTCCCTCTGCCCCTCTGCCCAGTTTGTGGTCTCTTTCTCTCCCCAAAAAATAAAGAAAAATGAAAATGAAAATAAAAACAACAGGTGGGTTAAGTTCTGAGAACGTTCTAAAGAATGTAAACATCCCTTCTTTTTATTATATTTTCCCCACTGTTGCCCCTCAACTTCCATAAAGTAGTAGTTCTATCTAGGCTTCAATTTGGTATTTTCTGTATATATATGTACATATGTACATATACATATGTACATATATATATACACACATATATATGCATATATATGTGTGTATATATATACACACATATATATGCATATATATGTGTGTATATATATACACACACTATATATATATATACACACACTATATATATACATTATATTTATATATACATATATATATAGTGATTACCAACATCGTAAGATTAGAATAGTCCCTGTTTTCTTTTTTAAATCAAAAAATCCACTGACTGCCATGAACAATAGCAAGAGAGAAAAATCACTTGACCTATGAACTTGTTCCCACAGGATCTGCGTTGTGAATGTGGTGTAGTGTGTGTCATTTCAGATGAAGCCTGTCTCATTAGATGATTCGTGACTCCCATTTACAAATTAGAAGGCAGTTCCTGCACTATGTGAGAGCTTATTCTTGGTATCTAATTTGTGGCCATGTAAAGTGAAAGTCATTGTTTTGTTTTTCCTCCAAGCAAAAGAGGTTATTAGAGAAAGTACCATTATTACAAAGCCTATAATTAGGAATATAAGCAATACATGATTCTAGAATGATTCACAATACATTTACTTTCTTTCTGATTATGTGGGAAGAAATTTTAAGCAAAAACCGACAAGTTGGAAAACTGACAGGCGTGGAGGAGTTAGGAGCTAATTAGCTTTTAGATCATTGTGCCAAAATAGTTCATACAGGCAAAAGGAAAGTTTCCTTCAGTTACAGAGAGGAAGGCCAAAGCAGATATTTAAGTGAAATATACCATTTTATAAAATGTTGGCATGTAGTTATTTGATCACTGATATTCAACGACAATCAAATTATCATAAACTTTGGCGGTCTTCATTTCTTTGAAAAATAATTTTTCTAATTTATGTGCTCATGATGATAAACTAAGTTTTGTCTATATATAACAAAATATTTATTAAGTATACACAATAAAATTTTTATCTCTATAATAAATTAACTATTATATATAGACATTTTTATCTATGCATAATAAAACTTCAAAATTAAATATTTATAAGTGCTATTTTTATTTCTCCAAGTTGCCAGACAGAAAAGTTAAAAAGAATGTTAGAAGACTAAATCGAATCTTTGTTTAGTTTAAAGTGCCAATAAATCAAAGTTGATTAAGCAAAGTTTAGTTTTGGAGTCCAACCTTTTTGAATGTAAATTCAAAACCCACATGCTGTGTAACAATGGGAAAATTAACCTGCATTTCAATGTATTCATCAATTAAATTAATATTACAATTCCAATCTCATGAAGTAATTTTGAACAATAGACAATGAAAACTTTGTACAATGCATATCAAAGTTCAAGGCACTTAATAAATACTAAACACTGCATAAATATTTACAACCGTTATTACTGAATTTTATTTTGTTTTATTTTCTAACTAGGGTCAAATCAAGCAAGCATGGAGTGATAAAGACACTAAATGCTTATTTGGGTGAAAGTTTTGCACTTTGCTAGGAATGTATTGAATGTTTTAGAATTTCATTAGACTAATAAAGCCCACTTAAAAGAATATACTTCAAGTGTAAAAGTCATATGCTCATTTATTCAACAAGGGTTTTTTTTTTTAATCTCTCTCATATACTATAGATACGGTGAAGCAGTGAGGATAAAATAATTGTAAACTACAGTTCTTATTTTAATGGAGCTTATAATATGGGATAGCAGAGAGATATTGAAATAAATACCAAAAAAAATGATGTAAATTTGCTGGTGTGACAAATGAACTGAAAGAAAAATACATTATAGACACTATGTGAATGATGAAGGACTTGACAAAATTAGGGAGGGAAATCAAGAAGGCTTCTGGGAAGATTATAGTTAAAATACTATTTTAGATACTTCAGATTACAATAATTGGTGTTCACCATATGTCAAAGCTATAAAATAAAGGAGATGGGAAAAATTCTCTAATACCATCGGGTAACATATCAGTTTAATTTTGAAAGCAAAATAAAAATATAATTTTTAGGTATAAATCAATACATAGGTAAACAATGTTGCAGGGAACATACTTGGATTAGACTTTTGGATGACAAAAGTCCAATTCAACTTTCTTTCTCTTTCTAACAGGTTTTTTTGTTTGTTTGGCGAAAATCTTTCAATATGTTCACTTCTTATACAACATAACTATTTGCAAGTTGAAGTAATACGTGAGTTCTCTGTGAAATAAACTTAAATGATGATGTCTTATCCAGATGTTTTTGAAAAGAACACTTTCGAATGTAATTTCATTTAAGGGAAGCGAGGTAATTACGAAAGTAACTTATGTGAGAAATATTACCTGTGTAATTATTTGTCCTCCCAATACATAAACTTGTGTCTCTATACTGGACTCTAATGAGATAAATCATAAAATCAAACAGCATGCTGAGTTGCATATTATATTCTGTTAATATGCAGGGATGTGTTATGTTAAGTATTTCTGGCCAGTGAAGATAAGCAAGCACTTTTTTTTTTTTACCTCTGAAAGCCAACTTTTCTCTCTAGAGAGCTTAGATTTTGAATTCAAGACCTAAAGGAATATAATGAATGATTTACTTTCTGTTTCCTTCATAGGTAGACTTTAAGAATTGATAATGTTTCTTAATGTTTTTGAATACCATTACTGCATTTATATCAAGGAAATTAGCCCTGATAAATGCTTACATTCTTCATGAATATATGCAACAAACATATATTAAAAGATATTTAAAGAACATGGCTATAATTCTTACTCCTCAACGTCCAGGCTACCTAAAATGAGTAGGTTTTTTTGCTATAATCCACTACCACGTAGGCTGACAAATACACTGTGTCTCGTCACTTGAGATTGAGAATCTTTGATCAAAATGATGTCAGATGTAGTGTTACTACAAACTGTCCTTTCCCTCTTGCCTAAATGTTACCACCAACTCTGTGGCAATATCCCTATCCCCCCTCAGTCGGTATTTAGCTGGTAAAAACACAAAAATTTTTGAGCTAGATAGAAACGTGATCTCCTGTCTTTCCTGTTGTGAAAACCACTTCTGGAGTGTTGATGGAAGTAAACGATGAAATGCTTTCTTAGAACACAGAAAGTACAAGAAGTATTAACCTAACAGGACTTACATTTTTAAGAAGCTTCTCAAACTTTATTTAAACACAATGGACTCTAATTCTCAAATTTGGGGTAGAAGTGGGTATGAGAAATAAAAATTGAATTCTTTTTTTTTAATTGAATTCTTAAGATAATGTGTCTTTGCAATTTTTTTCTGCTTTTGCTTGGATTTAAAGGAGCTAGCATATGATCCCTCTATTCCTCCACTGAGTCTTAAATCCAGGAAGAGATAAATGTAGGAATCAGGCAGGGAAATATGTCACGTTTTGTATTGCTAAACCTCAAAGAGAGTTTTAGGCTATTAGCCAAGTAGAATCTTTGGACAGGCTTCCAGGGAATTTTTTGGGGGGGGTTTCCAGGGTAAATATATCAGGAGACTTCACTCAAAATTCCCTAAGGGGAAGGTAAACAAGAAACAAAATCTCTATGCCTTAATTAGTTCCCATCAGGCTATAAATATGAATCAATGGTTGTCCCTCACCAACAGAATGATTCCATAAACTTCCTCTGTTGAGGGGTAAGAAATAGGCAATTGAAAGGAATAGATCAAACCTATCCTCAATGACATCAATGTAACCTACTCCTCTCTGCTTTTTTGTTATAGTCCCTAACTGATACTTCCCGATCCACTCTTGCCTTTTTAATATATAAAGTTGTTTCATAATAAACACTTTATTCGGGGATAATTTTAGATTCACAGAAAAGTTGAGAGAATTCCCAAATACACTTAAGCCAGATTTCCCTGATTTTAACAGCCTACAGAATGGTACATTTGTCGAAATTAAGAAATTAACATTAGTACCATGCTATTAACTAAACAAAGACTTCATTCAGTTTTCACTGTTTTTTCACTAATATCCTTTTTCTTGTTGCTGTTCAAGCATCTAATACTATTTTATTTTCATTTTTTAAAAGTTTATTTATTTTTGAGAGAGAGACAGAGCATCACCAGGGGAGGGGCAGAGAGAGAGGGAGACACAGAATGTGAAGCAGGTTCCAGGCTCTGAGCTGTCAGCACCAAGCCCGACACAGGGGCTGGGGGGTGTGGGGGTGGGGGGGCTCAAACTCACAAAGTGTGAAATCATTACCTAACCCAAAGTTGGATGCTTAACTGGCTGAGCCCCCCAGAAGACCCCACTAACCTTTTTTTTTTCCATCTGATAATATTTTAAAATGTAGGTTTTATTATCATGCAGATGTGGTGAGACCAACATATCAGGAAATAGTTGTCATTGAGAAGACAGTTTCTCACAGGTTCCAAGAGGAATAGGAACACCACACTATGAAGATTTTATGGAGGTGCATCAGGGTTGGTCAAGGAACAAAGGGAGCTAGACAAAAGTGGACAAGCATCCTTATTTTGGTTTTCAAAGGAAGGAATGGGAGAAGAGAGTTTGAACAATTTCAATGGACTCTGGGATGTAGGAGCTTCTCTGGTTGTTTGGTACCTGGCTCTGGGTGATTAGGAAGAACAGTGGCCAGAGAGTGAGAGACTAATGAAGGAGGGGCTGGGGTATGTGCTTGGTTGGAAAGGCATGCTCCTGGGTAAATCTTTAAGAACTAACTAACCCTGGGAGGGGCAGTGCCTCCAGTGTAGGCAAGTTCCCAAGATATCAAAATATCAGAATAAAAAGACATGCTTAATATACAGACATCAGATTTTATTCAGCCCTCTGACTCTTTCACACTGCAGTTAGAGTAACATACAACATGGTCTAAAAGTCACTTTTTGATCTCTAATCTGTGTCTGCTTTCTTCATAAGATTTATCTTGCCTTTTACCCCACTTTTTTTTTTCTGAACTTCAGTCATACTGAACATGTTTTACCCCATGAAAACACTTGTTTTCTTTCTAATTTGGAATCTTTGTAAATAAAGTGATTGTGTTCCTGTGCACGTGTGCACTCTTTCCTTCTCTCTTGCTCAGATGGGCATACAATACATACGTACAATAAACTGACTTCTATACTATCTCAGCTACCAGGTTAAATACTGATTCTCCAAAGAAATATCCCCTACCTCACTGATAAAGCCACGTCCCCCGTTTATGTTATGTAACACCCTGTATTTATGTTTCACTGCACTTACCATAACTCTTATTAAATAATTACATGTGTACTAAGTAGTTTAAGAATGGCTCCTCCAATATATTGTCAACTCTGTGATGTCAGGGGCTATTTTGTTCTCATTTCCCTTAGTTCACTAAGCAGAGTTCTACATACAGTACATGCATAACCATTTTTCTTAAGGTGGGTAAAGTTTTATCTGTGTTAAAATTATTACTGTAGGCTCTCTTTATAATGCAACTTTGGTTACATAATTTGGTTTATGTGTAGGTCAAATATTCTTAGAATTTTGCCATATTTGCCTAATTTATTTCTGTGTGTATGTGCATATGCATCTATGATTTATTTTTTTTTATGGAACCACAGGAAACTGAATAGCAGATATCATGATATATCACCCTTAAGCACTTCAGCAGGTGTCTTCTAGGAGTAAGAATAGCCTCTTTCACAATCAAAGTACCATTACCATATCTAATATAATTAATATGAATTCCCTAACATTCCCTAAGATATTTCTCACTCTTTTTTAAACTAAATCCAAATACTACTCTTACACTTGCTTTTTACCTATCTGGATTAATTTTGATCAAGAAAAAGCCCCTGTCCAAGTTTGGGCTTTCCCAGAAATAGATCAGAAGCTGTTTCAAGCTTAAGTAATTTATTTGGAAGGTGAAAGAAACACAGAAAGGGAGTGAAGAAGTGAGAGGACAAAGGGAGGGGAGAGAGCCAATAAAAGGCACATCACCAAGCCAGCTACCACTGTGGGTGATTGGCTCCTGATTCCTGTAGTGCAAGTCTAGAGTCAGAGCACAATATGACCTCTGATAGTTCCCCTCCCCATCAAAAGGGTGAGAGAGCAACAGTGTGTATATCAAACTCTAGTCAATCATTAATTAATTAATTGAGTAGTCCTCAAACATTAATGCCCTGGTGCTACTTGCCTTACTGGCTTGAAAGGAAGCAGAGTATGCCCTGGTGGCAGGAAGAAAAATCTCCTGAGGCTAATCAGGGGCTCACACTTGCCAATCAGACCTACACATCAGAGAGTAGTAAAGGCAAGAGCCTAGGGGAGGGGAGTGTACTGAAAACAGCTTTGTCTCCCACATTTTTTTTTAATTTTCTGATGATCTTGGCTTTTTGAGGGACTAGGCTAGTTGTATTAATAAAATATCCCACAGTATGAATTTGTCTCCTTGTTGCTTCATGATGCCATCTAACTTGTTTATATTCTAATATTTCTTATAAATTAAAAATTAGTTCTAAAGGCTTGGGATAGATTTCAGTTGAAATTTTCACAAGGATGTTCCATAGAGGATGCTGAGGTTTTTCATCCTGCATCATCTCATGCTATATAGAATGTTGAATATTCCCCTTTGTATGATCTTTAGTCACCCAGTTATGGTTCTAACCTCTTAATTTTTCCACTGCAAAGATGATGTTTTCCCTCTTCACAATTAGCAAATAAATGAATTATGACATTCTGGCACCCTGCAATTAACCAGTCTTCACCTTTTCAAATTCTAGTCTTTAGCATCCAAGGATGAGTCTTGTTTCAATCAACTATTTTGGAGAAGTTACAAGGGTTATTTTTCTTTTACAATCATGACCTGGCATTCTCCTATTTAAAAGAAGGAGAAAGAGAAACAAACTAAGAAGTAGGGGAAGAAGGCAAAGGGGCAAAAGGGGCTCTCTTTCATCAAGTGGGAATACAAATAAATAATAGTTTCTTCCCACCAAGCTGGCCAAATACTCACATGCATATTTTTCCCTTGTATTACCAAATTTCATATAAGAATTTGGTATAATAGTGATTTATAGTGATAGTGAATTACTTAGCTTTCTTTTTTTTCACAAAAAGCATCCATAGAGTTTTGTTTACTTAATAGTTTACATTCAATTCTAATAATTAGTATTATATTTAATGCATGTATTATCATATTGCCCCAAATTTTCCAGGGAAATTGATCATCTGAAATGGTTATAGTGCCCTGAAGAACGATAATGCCTTTTGTTTGGATCATAGTGACTTGTACAATGTTAAGAATTTATTTTTGAACATATATCTTTAATATATTGGTGATATTTGCAATAGCAAATTCTCATTTTATGTCTTTGTAGCTTCTGAATGCATTTCCCCACAATAAGCTTTTTTTAAAGGGTACATTTTCTTGGATATCCTTAGAAATTACTCCATTCATTATGTGCATGGACCCATAGCTGGAAGGAATGATTAAAAAGACCCATATCCTGTATGTAGGTTCCATTTTTCCTTCTTTAAAGATTCATTCTGTAAGTTTTTACATCCTAATCTTTAGAAACACTAAGAGTAATTCTTAATTTTATGAACTGAAGTAGCATTAATTTTGTATTTTGTAACTTTGCAATTGGAGTACATCAATACACACTTAAGTTTCCAAGGTATGTTTTCTAAACAATTTATTTTTTAGGAGGTAATTTAGATACATATGATTTCTTCCAGGAAACACAAAAGATTTTCCCCAGAGGGTTATAGACACAGAAAAGATGGCAGCATACAATTTTCACAAATGAACTTTTAATAAGGATACTCTGCCAAATCACAACGATTTATACGCAATTGTAAAATATAAATACTTAATGTGGTTTTTAAGGCACTGACTTGTATTGAATCAGTCACCTCCATAAGTCATGGGTGTTGATTTTTTAAAACATTATTGATTTGTTAAAGAGAAAGGTATCTTGGGTCTATAATTTTTCTCATTATGAAACACTAAGTAGCTACAGGCTTTTAAAATAGTGGTTTAGCTAAGAGAATCTATTTTTAAAAGATTAACTTCAAGTGCCTCAGTGTACAATCTTTAGGACCATTTGGAATATAATTGAAAATATGCCTTTTATTTAGCTAGCCTTTATTAAATTGTTTCTCGACTGTTTCAACGATGGTTGGCAAAGGTGTATCACTACATCACCTGGGACACTAAAAATAATGTGGACATATTAATGCCACCATAAAATAGATTCTTTGTAGCCTCAGGTAGAGAAAGGTGAGCAAAGTGTGTTTCCTGGCTGATGCTGCCTTATCACCACATTGTGGTGTGGGGTTGTCGTTTTATTTCATTCTCATTCATCATTGATCCTTTTTCTCCCTACCTTCCACCTCTACTTTATCAACTAATTTAATGTTATTAAAAGCATTCCAATCATCATAGGGAAAATGTGAAGAATGTAAGTCACAGCCCCCGCTGTAGGAGATCTGAGCTGATCCTGGTGGTGTATGATCTGGTTAATAATTGCCCATCTTATGATCCAGCATATTTAAGATTCTGCACCAGATCTGGTTAACAATCGTCCATTTTATAATCCAGCATATTCAAGAGTCTGCACTAGCTAGTATATTATAGGTTGAACTAACCCCTTTCAGCATTCCCCAAAATTAGTATGTTGAATTTTTAACTCACAGTATCTCAGGATGTGAACTTATTTGGAAATAGGGTCGACGCCGATATAATTAGTTAATATGCAACTAATTAATAAGTCATTTAATAATTAGTTACTCCAGTACGTCTAGTGTCTTGATTAAAGGGGAAAATTTGGACACAGGGAGAATTCCATATGAATATCATCTTAATTATCTCCAAGCCAAGCAGACCTGGAACAGGTCCCTCCCTCAGCCCTCAGAATGAACCAGACCTGCCGACACCTTGATTTTAGACTTCTAGCCTCCAGAACTCGGAGACAATACATTTCTCTTGTTTAAGCCACCTGGCTTGGGATAGTGTCACCGCAGACCTAGCAAACCAACGCACAGCACTACTGTATCTTTACAAGGCACGCTGAAAAAATAGGTCAATACGCTGTAATGACTTCTAGAGAAGTGTACGGGTAAAGGATATGTTATTTTCTCTTCAGCCTAATGGAGAATATAATATACTTGTTTGCAACATAGTGACTCCCATTTGGATTGACACTTACTAGTATGACTTATCTATTTTTACTTTATTACAGACCATAGCCATAGATGTCTCCACATCATTGAGTCTAATTGTACTTTGAAGTGTCTGAAGCTAAATTGGATGACATTTTCCCAGGCTGAGAGAAAGTATGTGCATTGTGTCCAGGAAACACTTTCCGTGGTATTCAGAGGCATTATCTGCTGATAAAAGAGAAAACGGCCAACTTGATGGATCGCCTCAGAAAAGTCTTTTCATTTTGCTTATTGTTGTCCAAACATCTCGAAAGATAATAGATATTTATCTTCTTAACATGAGTGGCCAGTGTAATTAAATGGAAGTAATGACAGTTCTATTGTATTAGGTAGAACGTTAAATCGATATTACACTGTCACTTCAATGGATTCTTAAGCTGACAAAAAAAAAACTTAGTTTTAGGAAACCAATTTTGGGGAGTTTTACTTTTACCTGAACTCTATAATGCAGATTTTTACCCTAATTACTGAAACTTCACTTTATTAGCATGGTCAAAGATGGCAAAAGATGTAGGAAATATGCCAATGTCACATTTTTGAAACAAACCTTATTGCTGAAATTCAAAGCAGATATTTAAGTTATGAGTTTTTATATTTCTACCAATAGAAGACGAGTGAGTTAAAACAGTTACATCTACAAAATCTTACGGTCAAACATTTAGAGCAATTGTTTAAATACACATGTTATAGATGTGTTTTTAATTCTTAACCCTATAGGAAAATTATTTCAAGCTTTCTGTTAATCTTAACCCAGTTTCAAAATTATACAATGCCTTTTTAAATTACTTACACCTTTTTGCTCCCTAATTTTCTCCCAGAAAGCTGTTCTTAATAATCTAATATTCAGGCATGAAAATCTCATTTTTGGTTTCCTCCTCTTCCAGCACATAGAAAATAATGAATATTAAGGAAAACATCTTTCTGCTTTCCAGTTTACTGATTTACTAACTTTTTATTTTTTTCATCTATAATGAAAAGAAAGATTTCTATCTATTAAGTGCTATATATTATCTCTATTTATTAAATTTAAAATAAGTGGTTTTTCTATACACTTTACTTCCTAACAGTGGAATTTTCTATTTCCTCCCTCTTATACTTTCCTTTTCTCAGGCTTCCAGGTGTTTTTGAACAGGTGAGTGGTAATATTAAAGTCATGTTTATCAATATTGTATTTCAGTCAGAGTTTGATGAAGAACCACAGATTGCACTAAGTATTTTAACAAAGAGAATTTAATATAAAGAATTGGTTCAAAGGCATTGGCAAAGAAAAAAAAGGAAAGGGAAAGAAAGTTACCATAAAGATAGTACATATGCAGAGGGGCACCTGGGTGGCTCAGTCAATTAAACATTTGACTTTGGTCCAGGTCATGTTCTCATGGTTTCTTGGGTTTGAGCCCTGCATTAGGCTCTGTGCTGACAGCTTAGAGCCTGGATCCTGCTTCCAATTCTGTGTCTCCCTCTCTCTCTGTGCCTCCCCCACTCACACTCTGTGTCTCTCTCAAAAGTGAATAAGCATTAAAAAAATTATTTTTAAAGGTACTACTTGCAGGAAGTAGCTAAACCCCTAGGACCAGACCAGGGGTCAGAAAAACATGGCATATGGGCCAATCCATCCTGCAACCTAATTTTTAAGGCAAACTAAGAATGATTCTTTATGTTTAAACATTTTTGTATACCTACCTACATACTATCATGAATTTTACCTCATGGCCCTCAGAACTTACAATATTTGCCATCTAGTCTTTTAATAATGTTTGTCGACCTCTGGATTTAGGGGAACAATGAAAAGAGGTCTTGTAACAGGTTCCCAGGAACTTGGTTTCACACCTCTGTTGAAATCTCCCAGGGTTTTGCTTTCAGGTTGGTTCTGATAATGGCAAAAGAAGCAAAGACTAGAACCAACTGCACTGCCAGGCTGGATGGCCATCACTGGGGCTGCACTGAGAAGAACGGTGGGCCATCTGGACCACTGGCTCTTCTTCCCTGCCTTTGGCCTTTGGGAGACCTCTATTCCTCCATGTTGGTGGTTTGCAGAGCCCTAGACTGAGCTTTACAGTGTTTGGAGCTTTGAATATGTGGAGCTGAGAGACTGCTTTTTTAACCACGGTGGTTTTTTAGGTAGCTCTAAACTGTTTGGCAAGAAGTATGCTTTTTGGCATAGATGACGTAACTTTCACGACAAAGAGAGACAATAAAGCATTCTTAAAGAAAACATTCACAAACATCTGAATCTATTAAATATGACTTACTTGCTCTCTGATCTTATTTCTATTTGTTCTCAAGTACAAATATTGGCGCCTGAAGGATCCCGCAAACTCATTTTCTTCTTTTATTCAGAGTAAAGATTAGGTTTCCACGTGGCTTCTTTGCATCGGTGCACTGTTAGAAATGGTAGGCGATGCTAGCTACTGGTTGTGTTAAGAACAAATTATCCCCATTTCTCTCCCCGAAGTCATTCACGTGGGCCAATCTGATTAAGTATTATTGATCATTGGGGCATCTGGGTGGCTCAGCTGGTTAACTGTCCGACTTCAGCTCAGGTCATGCTCTCACGGTTCGTGGGTTCGAACCCTGTGTAGGGCTCTGTGCTGACAGCTTGGAGCCTGGAGCCTGCTTCAGATTCTGTGTCTCCCTCTCTCTCTGCCCCTTCCTCTCTCTCTCTCTCTCTCTCTCTCTCTCTGTCTCTCTCTCTATCAAAAAAATAAGTAAACATTAAAAGAATGAAGCTATCAAAAAAGTATTATTGATCATTATCCTAACCCAGGGATTTACTCTTTAGAGGTACAGTGCAGAAATACAAATTAATGGAACCAACCACGAATTCCTCTCTACCCAACACCTAGAGTCATAAATTAACATAGGTTCATGGTCATGTGTTCTATAGTCACAAGATGGATAAGATATACAAGGAAAACAATTATAAATATTTTTGGATTATTATTTGGCTACTGCCTCCATGTTTCCAGAGAAAATCAAAAAGTCAAGTTGAATCTTAAATCACTATCCCAATTAGCAGAACGTATGAATTGCAAGGACAAGATTGTGTAAGGGCTCAACCACATCTATTCACTTCCCACTTCTCTTGTCTGAAGTGGAGACATGATTTTCCATGAGTGGTTATATAAGAGCAGAGGTTTGTTTTTCATTTGATAATTTGCTTCAGTGTTACTGAGTACAGGATCTTTTGAACTGAACTGATTACCTTTTGAAAACATTTACACATTTGAATCTTATATGCATTATAGTAAATTTCTTGGTAAGGGAACAAACACAGACATTTTGCTAATAAGTGTTAAAATGTGAAGGTTAGATTGGTTAGAAAATATAATGAAACAAAGGTCAAGGGCCATGTGTTAGTCTTCTAGGCCTGCCATCACAAACCACCAAAGACTGGGTGGCTTAAAAAATGTATTTTCTCACAATTCCAAAGACTAGGAATCTAAGGTCAAGGTTCTCAGGAGTTTGATGTCTGGTGAGAGCTGACAAAGATGATCTCATTAACCAAATTCCACTCAGGTTTCCCTGAACTCTTTCAAGTACGCCTGACCTTACACTTCCATGTTCGTCTCTGCATTGTCTAATTTTAGCAAGAATCCAGCTAAGTCATTTTAACCAGACCCCTCCCCACCATACACTCATTATGTGATTATCCTTAATATCCAGTCTAGTTCCTTATTCTTGATCATATCTCAGGTGATGTCTGATAACATTGGTCTGCCTTCAGCAAGAATCGTATCAGGTCAGTTTAGCCAACACTCCTCTTATCCTTGATGTTTCCTCTTCATAATTTTCCATCCACTGACCCCATCCATTTGCACATGCTATTTGTAGAATTGAGTTTAATTTCCCCCACTGCAAAACTCTATCACATCTATGGTGATAGCCAGCTCCCTTCTTGAATAGTCTGCCTTGACTTCTCAAACAAATGTCATGAATAATTTTTTCCTTAACAGGGCTCTCCCATGGATGGCCAGTGTCTACCTTCCCTGAGTGCTCACAGGAACTTTTTGTGCATACCTGCCTAGAGGGAGGAAAGCAAGTGAGCTCTCTAGTGTCTATTCTTACAAGGATATTAATCCTGTTAGATCAGTGTCCCATCCTTATGATCTAATTTAATATTAATTACTTCTTTGCAGAACCCATCTCCAAATACAGCCACACTGAGGGTTAGGACTTCAACATATGAATGTTAAGGTTAGTTAACACATCCATCTCCCCATATAATCACAATTTTGTTGTGTGTGATGGGAGTATTGAAGATCTGCTCTCCAAGCAACTTTCTAGTATGTAATAAGTACTGTTAACTATAGTTATCATGCTGAGTATTAGACTTTCAAATACAGCCACACTGGGGATTAGGACTTCAACATATAAAGTTATACATTCAGTCCATTAAAAAGTAGACAACTGTGGAGACACAGACAATGCACTAAAAAAAAATCTCTCTTAAAAACATACCAAGAGGTTACCTGGCAATAGCCTTTTTCTTTTCTTTAGGTATCTGTCTAGCATAACAACTTATTTTCAATAATTCCGTTCACTTGCAGGAATTGTAGAGAGTAACTTAATTAAATACGAAATAAAATAAGCAGATCAGAAAGAACCCATATTATAACAGAAACAAGAATAGACTAAAAGTGGGCATTTTTACTTTGAGAAAAACATGACTTGCTTCTTTTTTGTACTTGTGACACTAATCCTTCTATCAGATCAACACAAAGGACAATTACTCCACTCAAAACATTTTTATATGTACTTTATGGAATAATTTGGGTAAGCATACAACCATATTTCAGTTGTATGCTGTGTAACATGAAAGGAAATATCAAGTAAAGGCAATAATTAAAGAAACAGGTTCATTTGTATGTTAAGCAGGTTCCAAACAGTACAAGGTACATAAGTACCAAAATATATTAACAAAAACTTCCTCTCTTTCTCATATCTATTAAAAGTAATGTTTAAAAAGAAAACCTGAAATTTCAAAAATAAATCCTCTATTCAAGTAGATTTAAAAAATAGAGGTATAAATGGACACATGAAAAGATGTTCATTATCACTTACCATCAGGGAAATGAAAATTCAAAACTACAATGAGATATCACCTCACACCTGTCAGAATGGCTAAACTCAACAACACAAGAAACAATAGGTGCTGGCCAGGATGTGGAGAAAGGGAACTCTCATGCACTGTTGATGGGAATGCAAACTGGTGCAGCCACTGTGAAAACCAGTATGGAGGTTCCTCAAAATGTTGAGAATAGAACTACCCCACAATTCAACAATTGCACTGCTGGATATTTACCCAAAGAATACAAAAACACTAATTTGAAAAGATACATGCACGCCTATGCTTAAAGCAGCATTATTTATAATAGCCAAGATATGGAAACAGCCTGGTGTCCATCAACAGAAGAAAGTATAAAGAAGATGTGGAATATATGTATATTGGAATATTACTCAGCCATAAAAAAGAATGAAATCTTGCCATTTGCAGTGACATGGATGGAGCTAGGAAGTACAATGGCAAGAGAAATAAGCCAGTCAGAGAAAGACAAATACCATATGATTTCACTTATATATGGAATTTAAGGAACAAAACAAAGGAGCAAAGGGGAAAAAAATAGAGCCAGAGAAAGAAAAATCAAGGAACAGACTCTTAATTATAGAGAATAAACTGACCATTACCAGAGGGGAGGTGGGTGGGTGAATGGATTAAATAGGTGATGGGGATTAAGGAATCCATTTGTCGTGATGAGCACCAGGTGATATGTGGAAGTGTTGCAAGCCCTATTACACACCTGATAACTAAGTGGAATTTAAGTAAAAATTAAACTAGAGGCATAGATACCTGTAAGTGAAGGAGAACAGCCTCAGAAGAAACCAATCTGGCCAGCCCTTTGATCTATCTCCAAAACTGTGAGAAAATAAATTTCTGTAGTTTCAGCCAAAAAATAAATTGCAAAATAAAAATAGAGGCATCAATTATCTTATTCCAAAAGTAATTTCAGTAAACCAGGAATGAATTAATGAACCAGAATTGTAGCAGTGAGATTGCATGGCAAAGGATGAGTTTGAGTAATATATAGAAGAAAATTATAGATGTGTGTTTAGTGATTACTATATGCAATACTGAACAACCTGTTAAATGCTTTGATTCTTAGTTTTCTTTACATACCTTTAGTAAAAGCTCCATCAGATTTATAGTAAGGATCCTATGAGATAATGCATGCAATGATGCCTTCAATGAATAAGGCAGTACGCAAGATTTTTCTTCTGTCTTATCTCCAGCTTTATTGAGAGAGAATTGACAAATAATATGGTATGAGTTTAAGAATAAACAAAGTATGCTTTGATAGACATGTATATTGTGAAATGATTCCCACAGTAAGATTAGTTAACACACCCATCTCCTCATATAATCACAATTTTGTTGTGTGTGATAGGAGTATTTAAGATATAATCTCTGGGCAACTTTCTACTATATAATACAGTACTGTTAACTATAGCTATCATGCTGAATATTAGATTTCCAAAACTTATAACTGGAAGGTTTTTTTGTGTGTCTACAAGAAACTCGCTGGTTATTTTTTCAACTTTTTGTTTAAATTACAGTTAGCTAACATACAGTGTAATATTGTTTTCAGGTGTGCAATATAGGGATTCAACACTGCATACAACATTTGGTGCTCATCACCTCAAGTGCCCTCTTTAATCCCCATTAGCCATTTAACCCACCCACCTTCCCTCTGGATGGAGATAGAGAGTATTATGCTAAGTGAATTAAGTCAGTCACAGAAAGACAAATACTATATCATTTTACTCATATGTGGAATTTAAGAAACAAATGAACATAGGGAAGAAAAAGAGGCAAACCAAGAAACAGATGCTTAACTATAGAATAGAGGCAGTTTGTACTCTTTGATTATCATCATCTTCCTATTTCCACTAACCTTTGGAAACTACTATTCTGTTTCCATAAAGTTTGACTTTTTTTTTAAAGAGGTGTTTATTTATTTATTTAAAAGAGAGAGAGAGAGAGATACAGCATGAGCAGGGAAGGGGCAGAGAAAGAGGCAGAGAGAATCCCAAGCAGGCTCTGAGCGCTGAGCCCAAGACAGGGCATGAACTCACAAACCATGAGATCATGACTTGAATCAAAACCAAGAGTCAGACACTTAACTGACTGAGCCACCCAGGTTCCCCTAAGGACTTCCAGGACTATGTCAAACAGAAGTGGTGAAAATGGGACCCTTATGTCGCTCCTGATTTTAGGTTAGCTTAAGGCTTGCCAATTTTGTTTATCTTTACAAAAACAAAAACAAAAACAAAACAAACTCTTAGGGGCACCTGGGTGGCTCAGTCAGTTAAGCATCCGACTTCAGTTCAGGTCATGATCTCATGGTTCCTGAGTTAAAGCCCTGTGCCAGGCTCTGTGCTGGCAGCTCAGAACCTGGAGCCTGCTTCGGATTCTGTGTCTCCTTCTCTCTCTGCCCCTCCCTCACTCTCATTCTGTCTCTCTCTTTCAAAAATAAATAAACATTAAAAAAATGAAAAGAAACAATGCTTAATTTTATTGATTTCCTTCTATTTGAATTTTTAGTCTCTATTTCATTTATTTCTGCTCCAATCTCCATTATTTCCTTCCTTCTGCTAACTTTGGGCTTAGTTGTGTTTTGTTTGTTTCTTTCCATTTTTTCATTTTGCAATTCCTTGAGGTTTAAAGTTAGGTTATTTCAGATCCTTTTTTGTTTCATCTTAATGTAGGTATCTGTCATAAACTTTCCTCCTAGAACTCCTTTTGTTGTATCTCATAACTTTAGTATGTTGTGTTGTGTTTTCATTTGTCTCAAGATACTTTCCAATTTCCCTTTTGATTCCTTCCTTGATTCATTTTTTAAAAGTATGTTGTTCATTAGCACCTGGCTGGCTCAGTTGGTAGAGCATGTGACTCTTGATCTGGGGTCTGTGACTGCAAGCCCCACATTGGGCATAAAGCTTACTTGAAAAGAGCATGCTGTTTAATTCTCATGATTTTGTGAATATTTTGGTTTTCTTTCCATTGTAAATTTCATTTTCATACCCCTGCGTTTGGAAAAGATATTAGATATGATTTCAATCTTCTTAAATTTGTTAAACCTTATTTTGTGTCCCAACATATGCTCTATCCTAGAGAATGTGTCATGTATATTTGAGAATATGTATTATGCTGCTGTTTGTTTGAATGTTCTGTATCTGTCTGTTAGGTCCATTTGATTTATAGTGTTAACTCATGTCCATTATAACTTTATTAATTTTCTGCCTGGACAATTTATCCAATATTGAAAGTGGGATGTTGAAATCCTCTCCTATTATTATATTCCTTTCTATTTCCCCCTTTGGATCTGTTAATATTTTTGCTTTAAATATTTAGGTGCTTCAATGTTAGGTGCATATATGTCTACAATTGTTATATCCTCTTATTGAATTGATCCTGTTGTTACTATATAGTGACCTTCTTACTCTCTTGAGACTGATTTTGACTGTAAGTCTATTTTAACTAAGTATAGCCACTCCTACTCTCCTTTGGTTACCTCTTAGAATGGCAATATTTTCACAATCCATGTAACTTTGTGTTGCTGTTTGCATTTGAAAGAGCAAACACCTTTTCTAGTCTTTACAGACTGAGTTCAGCAGGTAAAGACCTTTTCCTGTCTGGTTCCTGGGATTATGGTATTACCTCTGGAATCTCAGTTGTGCTACATTGGAGCCAGTTATAAGGCTGCCACTGGGTCTTCAGCGGGGCCCATGGTTGGAGGGTTTGTGAAAAGAGGCTTGTGAATGGCATGGATTCTATATGGGTTATGGAATTGACCTCAGTATCTTGTTCAACAGGATAGAGCTGGAACAAGGGTACATTTTGTGATCAGGTTGGTGCTCAGAGAGTTGTATAGGGCCTATTATCAGTTGTATGGTGGTGTGGCTTCTACCAGATCCCTAGGAGGGCTGCTGCCTGGTTACTGGATGGCTCCCTGGGTGGCAGGACTGGCCAGAGACCATGGCTGAAAGGGGCTGGAAATGAGCCCAGGGTAGTTTCATGTTCCACAAACAAGATTGAGGACTATAGACCTGGCTTTGGAGGCATGGTTGGACATGCCTCTGCCATGTCTTTGCATGGGCTGGACTGGTCCTTGACCATGGCTGGATGGACTCAATTAATTATAGGCTATCTTTTCAGGATTTTATGAGCATAATCATGAGTATCTCCTGTGGGGTCCCTGTGCTGGCAGGACTGCTCACAGACCGAGGCTGGGAGTGGCTAGAACCAAGTATAGGGCCCTTTTAGGCTCTCTGAGGGTACAGACAAGAGTGTCACCCACTTGTTCCATGGACCAGCAATCCCACTCAGGGCCTATGGATGAGAAAGCTACATTCAAGTATATGGCCCTTTTGGGACCTCTGGGTAGACAGGAGTATCTCTTACTGGGTCCCTTGGCTGGCAAGCCTATGGGCACACTGCAGCTCTGATGGGCTTGGAACTGAGTGGAAAGTCCTTTAGGATCTCTGGGGGTACAGTAGGGAATGTCCCCTGCTGGGTTCTTCTACCAACAGGACTGTTCACAGACTAGTTGGGATGGGCTGGGGCCAATATAGGGCCTTTTCAGAATCTTGCTATTTACAGATGAGAGTGTATCCCTGGGACTACACACCCTCAGGACTGATGAATGACTGGCTCTGAGGAAGCTGGGCAACATGCATGGCCCCTTCAGGGTCTCCTGGAGCACAGATGAGTTTCTCCTGCCTGGTCCCTGTGCCAGCAAGGCTGTTTGTGAACTGTGGCTGTCTGGGGCTGCAGCCCAACTGGAATGGGATTCCAGTTACAGGACTGTCACTGAGTTTGACAGACTTATCTCCAGCACCTTCCAAACCATGGCCTAGAGTGCTGGATCCAGTTCACAAGTTGCTTCTGGGTCCACATTCAGAACTGAGGCCAATACGTCTATTACCTGATGTGCACGCAAACGTGATTCTTCTCAGATCCATGGGCCTATAGTGCTGGTGACAGACCCAAAGCCAAATGGGGCTGTAGCTGAGTTCTTAAGGGGGTACAGAGCTGTTATCTGTTTCTACAGCGTGACCACAGCTGGTGGGTCTGTTGTCTGGGCACAAGCCTTCCCTCCTAAATGGCTCTCCAGTCTAGGACCACACCAGGGTTCCACTCTCCTAACTGGATACCAAAGACCCCATGAAGGCACTTTTGTTTGTGAATGGATGTGAAATTATTGTTATTGAGCAGGGGGATGGGAGCAAGAGATGCCTTATTCGGCCATGTTACTGATATCAGTTCTCATTCTGATAAGCTTCCATTTTTACCATATATCTGGGTTTGTATTTATTTCACCATGTTTATTACAAAAAATGATTTAAAAACATATTTGTGGCTGCATGTTTGTGAGTGAGACAGAGGAAAAAACCCACTAATAAATAGCTTCAAATAACTATCAAATCTGGCCTTATTTTGAGCTTATGGAATGCAAAAGAATGTTATAATAATATAACTTTTTTTTTTTTACTTCATATTGTCCATATTAACTTCTTCTGTGCATCTATTTTTCCCTGCACTTTTGAGTAAGTTCTAAGATACCTCCAAGACTGTTATTGGCAATTAAAACTCCAAAAAACCCATAGCTCAAAAACAAATCTGATGAGTCTAGTGTGTAGTCACATCTCTTGACTTCATTAAGAATAAAACACCTCTTCTCTCCCAGCTGAGGCTGCTTCATATGTAGAAGCGGGATCACTTTTCTTTGTCCCTCAGTGGGGCTCTTCTTCAAGCTCTTCCTCAGTCCTTCAGCGTCATTTTCTGATTTCTCCAGGGCGGGAATAAGGAGCAGCTGGGAAGAAACATAAGACTCAGGAAATAATTTATTTCATTAAAAATTATAGGAACGGGGCGCCTGGGTGGCTCAGTAGGTTAAGCGTCCGACTTCGGCTCAGGTCATGGTCTCGTGGTTCGTGGGTTCGAGCCCCACGTTGGGCTCTGTGCTGACAGCTCAGAGCCTGGAGCCTGTTTCAGATTCTGTGTCTCCCTCTCTCTCTGACCCTCCTCCATTCATGCTCTGTCTCTCTCTGTCTCAAAAATAAATAAACATTTTAGGAGGGGTTCCGGAAGATGGCGGCGTAGGAGGACGCGGGGCTCACAGCGCGTCCTGCTGATCACTTGGATTCCACCTACACCTGCCTAAAGAACACAGAAAACCGCCAGAGGATTAGCAGAAGGGAGTCTCCGGAGTCAAGCACAGACCAGAGGCCCACGGAAGAGGGTAGGAAGGGCGGCGAGGCGGTGCGCGCTCCACGGACTGGCGGGAGGGAGCCGGGGTGGAGGGGCGGCTCGCCGGCCAAGCAGAGCCCCCGAGTCTGGCTGGCAAAAGCGGAGGGGCCGGACGGACTGTGTTCCGACAGCAAGCGCGACTTAGCGTCTGGGAGGTCAGAAGTTAACAGCTCTGCTCGGAAAGCGGGAAGGCTGGAGGACAAAGGGAGGGAGAGCTGCTGAGCCCCCGGACGGCAGAGCTCAGCTTGGCGGGGAACAAAGGCGCCAGCGCCATCTCCCCCGCCCATCCCCCAGCCAAAATCCCAAAGGGAACCAGTTCCTGCCAGGGAACTTGCTCGCTCCGCGCAAACACCCAACTCTGTGCTTCTGCGGAGCCAAACCTCCGGCAGCGGATCTGACTCCCTCCCGCTGCCACAGGGCTCCTCCTGAAGTGGATCACCTAAGGAGAAGCGAGCTAAGCCTGCCCCTCCAGCCCCCGTGCACCTTGCCTACCCACCCCAGCTAATACGCCAGATCCCAGCAACACAAGCCCGGCAGTGTGCAAGTAGCCCAGACGGGACACGCCACCCCACAGTGAATCCCGCCCCTAGGAGAGGGGAAGAGAAGGCACACACCAGTCTGACTGTGGCCCCAGCAGTGGGCTGGGGGCAGACATCGGGTCGGACTGCGGCCCCGCCCACTAACTCCAGTTATACACCACAGCACAGGGGAAGTGCCCTGCAGGTCCTCACCACGCCAGGGACTCTCCAAAATGACCAAACGGAAGAATTCCCCTCAGAAGAATCTCCAGGAAATAACAACAGCTAATGAACTGATCAAAAAGGATTTAAATAATATAACAGAAAGTGAATTTAGAATAATAGTCATAAAATTAATCGCTGGGCTTGAAAACAGTATACAGGACAGCAGAGAATCTCTTGCCACAAAGATCGAGGGACTAAGGAACAGTCACGAGGAGTTGAAAAACGCTTTAAACGAATTGCAAAACAAAATGGAATCCACGATGGCTCGGCTTGAAGAGGCAGAGGAGAGAATAGGTGAACTAGAAGATAAAGTTATGGAGAAAGAGGAAGCTGAAAGAAAGAGAGATAAAAAAATCCAGGAGTATGAGGGGAAAATTAGAGAACTAAGTGATACACTAAAAAAAAATAATATACGCATAATTGGTATCCCAGAGGAGGAAGAGAGAGGGAAGGGTGCTGAAGGGGTACTTGAACAAATTATAGCTGAGAACTTCCCTGAACTGGGGAAGGAAAAAGGCATTGAAATCCAAGAGGCACAGAGAACTCCCTTCAGACGTAACTTGAATCGATCTTCTGCACGACATATCATAGTGAAACTGGCAAAATACAAGGATAAAGAGAAAATTCTGAAAGCAGCAAGGGATAAACGTGCCCTCACATATAAAGGGAGACCTATAAGACTCGTGACTGATCTCTCCTTTGAAACTTGGCAGGCCAGAAAGGCTTGGCACGATATCTACGGTGTGCTAAACAGGAAGAATATGCAGCCGAGAATCCTTTATCCAGCAAGTCTGTCATTTAGAATAGAAGGAGAGATAAAGGTCTTCCCAAACAAACAAAAACTGAAGGAATTTGTCACCACGAAACCAGCCCTACAAGAGATCCTACGGGGGATCCTGTGAGACAAAGTACCAGAGACATCACTACAAGCATAAAACATACAGACATCACAATGACTCTAAACCCGTATCTTTCTATAATAACACTGAATGTAAATGGATTAAATGCGCCAACTAAAAGACATAGGGTATCAGAATGGATAAAAAAACAAGACCCATCTATTTGCTGTCTACAAGAGACTCATTTTAGATCTGAGGACACCTTTAGATTGAGAGTGAGGGGATGGAGAACTATTTATCATGCTACTGGAAGCCAAAAGAAAGCTGGAGTAGCCATACTTATATCAGACAAACTAGACTTTAAATTAAAGGCTGTAACAAGAGATGAAGAAGGGCATTATATAATAATCACAGGGTCTATCCACCAGGAAGAGCTAACGATTATAAATGTCTATGCGCCAAATACCCGAGCCCCCAGATATATAAAACAATTACTCATAAACATAAGCAACCTTATTGATAAGAATGTGGTCATTGCAGGGGACTTTAACACCCCACTTACAGAAATGGATAGATCATCTAGACACACAGTCAATAAAGAAACAAGGGCCCTGAATGATACATTGGATCAGATGGACTTGACAGATATATTTAGAACTCTGCATCCCAAAGCAACAGAATATACTTTCTTCTCGAGTGCACATGGAACATTCTCCAAGATAGATCATATACTGGGTCACAAAACAGCCCTTCATAAGTTTACAAGAATTGAAATTATACCATGCATACTTTCAGACCACAATGCTATGAAGCTTGAAATCAACCACAGGAAAAAGTCTGGAAAACCTCCAAAAGCATGGAGGTTAAAGAACACCCTACTAACGAATGAGTGGGTCAACCAGGCAATTAGAGAAGAAATTAAAACATATATGGAAACAAACGAAAATGAAAATACAACAATCCAAACGCTTTGGGATGCAGCAAAGGCAGTCCTGAGAGGAAAATACATTGCAATCCAGGCCTATCTCAAGAAACAAGAAAAATCCCAAATACAAAATCTAACAGCACACCTAAAGGAAATAGAAGCAGAACAGCAAAGGCAGCCTAAACCCAGCAGAAGAAGAGAAATAATAAAGATCAGAGCAGAAATAAACAATATAGAATCTAAAAAAACTGTAGAGCAGATCAACGAAACCAAGAGTTGGTTTTTTGAAAAAATAAACAAAATTGACAAACCTCTAGCCAGGCTTCTCAAAAAGAAAAGGGAGATGACCCAAATAGATAAAATCATGAATGAAAATGGAATGATTACAACCAGTCCCTCAGAGATACAAACAATTATCAGGGAATACTATGAAAAATTATATGCCAGCAAATTGGACAACCTGGAAGAAATGGACAAATTTCTAAACACCCACACTCTTCCAAAACTCAATCAGGAGGAAATAGAAAGCTTGAACAGACCCATAACCAGCGAAGAAATTGAATCGGTTATCAAAAATCTCCCAACAAATAAGAGTCCAGGACCAGATGGCTTCCCAGGGGAGTTCTACCAGACGTTTAAAGCAGAGATAATACCTATCCTTCTCAAGCTATTCCAAGAAATAGAAAGGGAAGGAAAACTTCCAGACTCATTCTATGAAGCCAGTATTACTTTGATTCCTAAACCAGACAGAGACCCAGTAAAAAAAGAGAACTACAGGCCAATATCCCTGATGAATATGGATGCAAAAATTCTTAATAAGATACTAGCAAATCGAATTCAACAGCATATAAAAAGAATTATTCACCATGATCAAGTGGGATTCATTCCTGGGATGCAGGGCTGGTTCAACATTCGCAAATCGATCAACGTGATACATCACATTAACAAAAAAAAAAAGAGAAGAACCATATGATCCTGTCAATCGATGCAGAAAAGGCCTTTGACAAAATCCAGCACCCTTTCTTAATAAAAACCCTTGAGAAAGTCGGGATAGAAGGAACATACTTAAAGATCATAAAGGCCATTTATGAAAAGCCCACAGCTAACATCATCCTCAACGGGGAAAAACTGAGAGCTTTTTCCCTGAGATCAGGAACACGACAGGGATGCCCACTGTCACCGTTGCTGTTTAATATAGTGCTGGAAGTTCTAGCATCAGCAATCAGACAACAAAAGGAAATCAAAGGCATCAAAATTGGCAAAGATGAAGTCAAGCTTTCGCTTTTTGCAGATGACATGATATTATACATGGAAAATCAGATAGACTCCACCAAAAGTCTGCTAGAACTGATACATGAATTCAGCAAAGTTGCAGGATACAAAATCAATGTGCAGAAATCAGTTGCATTCTTATACACTAACAATGAAGCAACAGAAAGACAAATGAAGAAACTGATCCCATTCACAATTGCACCAAGAAGCATAAAATACCTAGGAATAAATCTAACCAAAGATGTAAAAGATCTGTATGCTGAAAACTATAGAAAGCTTATGCAGGTAATTGAAGAAGATATAAAGAAATGGAAAGACATTCCCTGCTCATGGATTGGAAGAATAAATATTGTCAAAATGTCAATACTACCCAAAGCTATCTACACATTCAATGCAATCCCAATCAAAATTGCACCAGCATTCTTCTCGAAACTAGAACAAGCAATCCTAAAATTCATATGGAACCACAAAAGGCCCCGAATAGCCAAAGTAATTTTGAAGAAGAAGACCAAAGCAGGAGGCATCACAATCCCAGACTTTAGCCTCTACTACAAAGCTGTCATCATCAAGACAGCATGGTATTGGCATAAAAACAGACACATAGACCAATGGAATAGAATAGAAACCCCAGAACTAGACCCACAAACGTATGGCCAACTCATCTTTGACAAAGCAGGAAAGAACATCCAATGGAAAAAAGACAGTCTCTTTAACAAATGGTGCTGGGAGAACTGGACAGCAACATGCAGAAGGTTGAAACTAGACCACTTTCTCACACCATTCACAAAAATAAACTCAAAATGGATAAAGGACCTGAATGTGAGACAGGAAACCATCAAAACCTTAGAGGAGAAAGCAGGAAAAGACCTCTCTGACCTCAGCCGTAGCAATCTCTTACTCGGCACATCCCCAAAGGCAAGGGAATTAAAAGCAAAAGTGAATTACTGGGACCTTATGAAGATAAAAAGCTTCTGCACAGCAAAGGAAACAACCAACAAAACTAAAAGGCAACCAACGGAATGGGAAAAGATATTTGCAAATGACACATCGGACAAAGGGCTAGTATCCAAAATCTATAAAGAGCTCATCAAACTCCACACCCGAAAAACAAATAACCCAGTGAAGAAATGGGCAGAAAACATGAATAGACACTTCTCTAAAGAAGACATCCGGATGGCCAACAGGCACATGAAAAGATGTTCAACGTCGCTCCTTATCAGGGAAATACAAATCAAAACCACACTCAGATACCACCTCACGCCAGTCAGAGTGGCCAAAATGAAGAAATCAGGAGACTATAGATGCTGGAGAGGATGTGGAGAAACAGGAACCCTCTTGCACTGTTGGTGGGAATGCAAATTGGTGCAGCCGCTCTGGAAAGCAGTGTGGAGGTTCCTCAGAAAATTAAAAATAGACCTACCCTATGACCCAGCAATAGCACTGCTAGGAATTTATCCAAGGGATACAGGAGTACTGATGCATAGGGGCACCTGTACCCCAATGTTTATAGCGGCACTCTCAACAATAGCCAAATTATGGAAAGAGCCTAAATGTCCATCAACTGATGAATGGATAAAGAAATTGTGGTTTATATACACAATGGAATACTACGTGGCAATGAGAAAAAATGAAATATGGCCTTTTGTAGCAACATGGATGGAACTGGAGAGTGTGATGCTAAGTGAAATAAGCCATACAGAGAAAGACAGATACCATATGGTTTCACTCTTATGTGGATCCTGAGAAACATAACAGAAACCCATGGGGGAGGGGAAGGAAAAAAAAAAAAAAAAAAAAAAAAAAAAGAGGTTAGAGTGGGAGAGAGCCAAAGCATAGGAGACTGTTAAAGACTGAGAACAAACTGAGGGTTGATGGGGGGTGGGAGGGAGGGCAGGGTGGGTGATGGGTATTGAGGAGGGCACCTTTTGGGATGAGCACTGGGTGTTGTATGGAAACCAATTTGACAGTAAATTTCATATATTAAAAAAAAAAAAAAAATAAATAAATAAATAAATAAATAAACATTTTAAAAAAATTAAAAAAATGATAGGAACTTGTGTTGGTTTCTTATAGCCAATGAAGATATTTAGAGCTATATGTCCTTCAGGTTGATAAGGTGGGCTTTTCAGAGACTGTCCATCAATATAGATGGTTCCTCTGTGGATTCCTTTACATTTCTTTCCTCTACCTGACTGCTTAGCACTTTGTTCTTAACTTCTGCTTTATGACAGTACACCCCACGCAGATGGGTTCTTTTGGAACTTCACCAAGGAACTGTCTTGGAAGAGAAACAAACTTTTAAGACAGCCCCAGGCCAGTTCTCTTTGTTGCCTATTTCTAAAGGGAATGTACTTTGACATCGTTTGTCCACAGAAACTCTGAATGTGAAGACTCTCCTTCCTACACAGCCACTCACCTCAGTTCGATGGTCAGCAGCATCTTCGCGGGCTTTCAGGCTTTTCCAGGCGTGTTTATGGAACCAGCTATTTTACACTTCCACTCCCAAATATCAAGGGAAACGGGCTGAACTCTCTGAATTATTTCTTCCAACCATGTTTGTTATTGGGTAGAAAAGGAGATGGAAGTATCATCCTCTATTACAGCCGCTTTAAAAGGAGACTCACACCATATGAAAAATCCCTTCCAAAGAACTTCTATGCTTATCTGTCTCTTCAACATTTCCCACTTTCGTACAGTCAAAAAAAAAAAAAAAGTAATCCTAGAGGCCGAAAAACTAATCTTTAAGTACGATTTTGCTTATTCGTCTTTTCTCAAGTAGTCTGAACACTCACAGAAAATGTGGGGCCAGAGCTATGGGGCTCAGGGTCCTATTTCTTAGAACATTCAGAATTAAGCTGGCTAGTAATTCTATTTGGTTTCCTAGTACAACATATGCAAGATTATAAGCAAAGTGGCAGAGTACCACAGAAAATGCAGACAAAGTTCGTTAAATCTTTTAGAGTTATTTCTTACATTAGCTCATTATTATGTGTCTGCCAGGAAACCACTGCTCTAAACAATGTATATAATTTTGATATAAGTCATTATCAACTCTTTCATACTGACAGCTGACTGAATGGAAGGTTTTTTTCCCCTCATTTCAGGACATGGAGGACTGTGTTAAGCATTTATTTTGAAATAAAATATACTGTATAATTAATTGTGTATGAAAAATATTCATTGCAGAATTACTTTATTTTTCAAGAGTTTTCTTGGGCTGCAGTTGATCATACATATTTCATACTATTTTAGATTTGTACATATTTGTATTTGGTATAATCTAGTTCCAACTGTGTTAGAAAATGAATACCAAATACTCTCTGAAGGCAAACTGAGGGGAAAAGTGTTTTATCCGGTAAACTGAAATGTTAGGTCATTAAACATATTCTTTCTCATCATGCCTTTTTTTTTTTCTCCCAAGACCACTTATTTGCATTCAGATCACGTGGAAAGGTTTGTAAGTCACAGCCGTATCTGAAGTGAGAAAGCCGGACATATTTAATGTTTCAATTCTCTTGGTCTTCGTTCTATCCTCTTCCCTCTTTGATTTCATGTCCTCTAGAGGCTAAAGAATTAGGAAAACGAACAAAATGCCATTTCCCATACTCCTTTGAACCCAAGGTTCCTCATATAGATATACTTGCATGAGATTTGCAGGCAGAAGAGAGATATGTGATCAAATCAACTGGTGTAGGCAGTTTGTGCATTTTAGCTCTTCCTCTCCTAAAATACTTTTGATGGATACGTATTCAGATCTTAATAGTCATAGGCAACTACTGTCAGGTGGCTGCGGCACAGGTATTATAACAATACCACTAGCGATTCTTCTGGCTATTTTTTGCTGTGTATAATCCAAGTCTTGTTCTCGGTATATATCTTTTAATGAGTACTTGCGTTCTTAAACTAGCAAGAATGGATTCTATTTTCTGCAGCTAACAGCTCAGGCAGCAATTAAGACATTAGGGCAACATGAATGAGGAATTGGTGGTTTTCTAACCTGAATGGGTTTAAAGGCAGTGAAGATTGGATTAGAATTACAGGAGAGAACAGTGTCAAAACACTTGCTTGAAATTGTTTCTGATGTCACCTGGAAGGATGGGTGGAGAGAAGACAACTCTTTTGTAGACAGAATGGAGACTAATATAGGGCAATTTAAGGGTTACAAGAAATTCAAGACTATGGAATGGGCTGATTCCTTCTAACTAGAAAGGATAATGAATTTAAAATCTGAAGATTCTAAATTACAAGTTCAAGCCTTTGTCAGAGAATCAAGAAGCACCTATAACTTCCTGAAATGTGCCATATATCTTGCAGCCGTAGATCTGATTTAATGAAAACGCAGATTTAAAATTCACATCTTTGCCAAGCCAAAAATAAGATTTTGGTTGAAAGAGTGTAGGAAACCTGGAAGAATTTGGATGACTCCAAGTAATGAAGACTCAAATCTCACCGAAACTTCCTTGCCAGTAGAAAGAGTACATTTCTCCACCTCTAGAAACATTGAGATTGTTTCATCCTTTTTATAAAACTATACCTGAAGTGTTCCCATAAATGTAATTTCTTCTGATAATTTTGCCCTTTCACCCTTCACAGCCTTCATATGAGCAGTATCTACAGTCACATTCCCATATGCTTCAGGGTATCAGCAACTTGAAAGATAAACATAACACAATAAAAGAACTCAAAAATTAATAAGAAGAATTCCAAGATTGTGTTAATTTATAACAGAATCTGAGAAATATGTATGAGAATATGTACTTACTGTGTTAGATACATAAGGGAAGATGATTATATGTTGGCTAAACATATTGACATGAACTAAACAGAGATT
The DNA here is from genome assembly GCF_018350215.1 of Panthera leo. Classification (NCBI taxonomy): domain Eukaryota; kingdom Metazoa; phylum Chordata; class Mammalia; order Carnivora; family Felidae; genus Panthera; species Panthera leo. The sequence continues at coordinate 179,236,687 of NC_056686.1, forward strand.
TTCTTCAATCAGTATGCTAGCTCAAGCAGTTATAAATGGCTCTAACTGTTGTTTAATTAGTGGCCTCTAACCTGGATTCAATATAAATGAAGTTGATATATCAGATATTTCTTGCTCTGATATAGAGGATAAATCAAAATATCTATGGAAATAGAATAACATATATAAGAGAGATTGTCCATGATCTGCTCAGCTACTGTCTAACTGCATATTAGAGGAAGATAGAGAAACTAGTTTCTTCCCAAGGCATTTTGGAAAACACTTTTGAAGACAGATTCAGCACATTTGAAAAGTGTTATAGTTGTTTTCTTTATAATTTGAGTATGAAGTTAGAAGATGCTGCCATTAAAATGGGATTTCTGGTTTTATCGGTGCTGTTGGTATCTTGGAGTGACAAAAGCCAGGTACAGTGATTTTATTTTCAGAAATACATTAAATTTTCTTATTTATTTAACTGTATCTTATTAGATACACATAATGATGTCTTCATTTTTTCCACTCCAATCCTTAGTTCTTTTATGCATAAATTTATGTGTGTGTGTCTGAAGAAGTTATACCCGGTAACATCTATTTCTCCCATTATATTAAAAAGAATACTTTTTTTTTTCACCATTAAATATTATGTTGCTTGAGGTCTCTGGTAGACAGCATTTACGCTATGGAATAATTTTATTTTATTTTATTTTTCCTCTGGTGGCTATAAAACGTTTCAAATTAATTGCTGCATCCACTAAGATAATCATACAGTTTCATTATTTAAACTGTTAACGTGCTTACCTTTCTTATTTTCTTGACTCCTATTTCTAAACTCTATATTGATTATAATGCATCTTAAAGATATTGGAAGATTTTTAAACTTATGACCGTATCATATTCATTAAAATTAGCCTATAATTACGTGTGCTATCTTGGCTAGGTTTGGTTTCAAGATTATACCTGCATTTTATATGAATTGTGAGAATTCCTTTTTAAATGCTTCTCTTCTTAAGAATAGTTTATACAGAATACACAGCGTGCGCGCGCGCACACACACACACACACACACACCAATCTGGAAAGTTGAGAACTGACCAATAAAACTAAAGGGCCTTCCTTATTTTCTACTGGTGCAAATTTTTACAAGTTATTACAGTTCAACTTATTTGTTGTATTTCTTTTCGGGTCGGTTAGCTAAACTGCATTTTTCTAGAACATTATTCACGTTTTCAATTATATGGGTATACATTTTTATTTCAAATATTTTATGTAACTGTAGTCATTTCCAATTTTACATATTTTCTATTTCCATACTTATTTATACTTTTTCTTCATCATTTTTTGCAGAGGTTTAGTATTGCTGACACATTTTCAACATCTTTAAGTGGTTTTTTTTTTAATTATGCTTCTCTTTATTATTTCTTTCATCTTCTTTTAGTTTGGTCTGATTATTTTTCTAATTTTTTAGGCTGGATCTTCAGACTGTCACTCTAGGTGTTTCAGTGAGATAAAATTTGATTCAAGTTGTAGTGCTGTTTTACTAATTACAATTTCCATTTTCTTTTCATCTCTTTGCCATAAGTTTTTCCCATATATTCTTCAAAGTTAAGTAATGGATTTTAGTTTATATTTGATAAAGTTTATAAAGAATTAGAGGCAAATGCAAATTGATTTTTCAGTCCATCTGGCTCACACATTGCCAGAAAAATGTCTCAATTTACAATTTAACTCTCTCCAGGTACACTTCTATACAACTTAACCTGCACACTCATTTTATTTCCTCAACAGAACCTTGAAACACTCTATTTCCATGTCCCAAACCACTGGCTCTATCGGTCTCCATGACACCACAATCCCTTGGCTTTTGTTGTACCTAACTGACCCCTTCTTTTTTTGCCTTCCTCTGGTCCTCATATCTATTTGTATGTAATTGCTGTTCAGAAGTTGACCTGGAAGCCTTTTCCACCTCTTGTTATGCTTGTTTTCAATTGAGTTTACCTATTCAAATGGCTCAAAAAAATCTGTTAATTATTCCTAAATTTGTACTTTCAGACTGGTCTTCTGAATTGCAGATTCATCAAGTTAATACTTCCCTTGACGTTGTCATTTGAAGGTCTACTGTATGACTGCCCACGCCAAGTAACAACTATTTTTCTTGCCTCCATTCCTTGTTTTTGAATTTCAGTGAATTTGGCAATGTGTATCATGATTTTGTTATCTACGTCTTTTTCCCCTCCAAATTTCCTTTCTTTGGTCCACATATTCTGGTATTCTGTCATCATTTCAGAAAAAGGAAAAAAAAAACTTCCTTCAATTATTAAATAAATGGCTTGAAATCTATGCATAGAAATTTGTCACATTACTCAAAGGTGCTTAAGTAACACATGTGTGGTTAATTACTTGGCAGGAAAAACCCCAAATTATTTGCTCTGATAGTTTCAGGGTAGGGATTTATGCCCATTTTCACAGAGTACATGAGCTATTATGGTAGAACTAGTGGAACATTCTAAGCCAAGGTTTTGAGTTGGTGGAGACTGTTAGAGTACCAGGAGAATGATTATCCCCATTCAAAAGTACAATGTTCTATAGAGAGGGAATAAAACTGGAATTCGGTGCCGGAATATGAAAAATAGTATTCTACTCATTTCAAAGCTAAACACGTTGCTAAGCTTAGAATTTCTGTCAAATTTGCACAGCATAATCACAAACCTTATACAAGAGTGTCATTTGAACTAATCCATTAGCCTTGTCCAAATTAGCTCAATTGTTTATAAGGTATTAAATGCACTACAAAGCCTAACATGTTTGTTATGCTCCATAATCATAGCACCTGTTAAACAGCCCACCGCAGCTGTACTTTTAGCAGATTACAGGCCATTAGGCAAGTTATACAGTACCTTCTTTTTATAAGCTAATTTCTTTTCTCTTGCATGAGACTTTCTGGATCATAAAAATGAGAACTTTTTCATAGCTCTTCACTGATTGAGATGAAGAGAGTGATTTTAAAATTATTAGGATGCTCAGATACAACTCGCAAGTGCTATAGTAAAATGAAGTAGTAAAATATTTCATTAACTTTTAATCCAATATAAGATTGTTTTCTTCCCCTTGGGACTAGATGCATTTAGATTTATCATGCTCTTTGGGAGATGAATTTTTGAAGAAAAGTTAAAAGTAAAAGTATGGAGTAAGGAAACACAAAGACTTATGTTAAAAGACTTCTTTACAGGGTCCAGAAAGTTGCCAAATGGAAGAAACATCTGGCATCTATTTTATTCTCTCATTAATTTCTTAAGCATTTGCAGGTTGTCTAAATCATCAAAACCCTCCTGTGTATTCAGGCATATACACACAAAATTACCTTTAAAGTAATAAAGAATATAAAATAGATGAGGCAATTTATTCACTTATTCAAGGCTGAGTAAGAGTCCAGAAGTTTTAGGCATTCTTCTGGGTATTGTCAATAAAACAGTGAGGAAATCTGACTTAACTAAGTTGATCTCTGCTCTCATGGAGCTTACGTTGCCTGGAGAAGGCAGACTTTAACAAATGTACCACAAAAAGCAAACAGTGACAGTAGTGTGTGTGTGTGTGTGTGTGTGTGTGTGTGTGTGTGTGTAAAATATATATGCACACATATCCATGTATGTGTGTATATCTCATATCATATGTACACATTGATCACTCTGTAAAGGAGAAATGTTCACATTTACACACAACAAGAAGATTACAGTGTGCGGTGGCTTGCCATGATACTGAAGGAGTAGTATTTTCATTGAAATCTAGTGTCACATTAGTAACAATGGAGTAGAGTATGTGAAGTAGGGAGGAAATAAAGTGTTATTCTGGACAAAAGAAACACAGAGTAGAAATTCTGCAGCGTTGCACAGGAAGCAAGTGAAAAGGTGAAAGAAGGCCAATAAGGCTAGAGTACCAAAACAAGAGGGAAGATTGCAATGGATGAGTCTACAGAGTTTCTTAGGGACCAGCTCATTTAGCACCTTAAAACCCATGTTGGTTTTTGGCCTTTATCCTAGGTACAATGGAAAAACAACATAAGTTTTGAAGTAAGGAAGTCCGATGATCAAATTTACATTAACAACTTCTCTGGCTGCCGTAAGGAGAATGGAAACAGAGGATGGAAGTGGTTGTAATCAATATACGGCCATAGAATTAGGCCAAGGAAGATCTCATTCTGCTACAAACTTCAAGAAATCAAGTCCTATTTCCACCATTCCCCTGGAGTTTTCATACTGTTTATAAGGGATTTATGTGACCCTTCACATTAAAATGAAATGATGAACACCCATTGGAAAATGGCACTGTGGGAATGAATCAGAATGTAAATTATCCAAGTGCATTTATTTTTTTTAATGTTTATTTATTTCTGAGAGAGACAGAGTGTGAGTGGGGGAGGGGCAGAGAGAGATGGAGAGAGAATCTGAAGCAGACTCCAGGCTCTGAATTGTCAGCACAGAGCCTGACTCAGGGCTTGAACCCACGAACCAGTAGATCATGACCTGAGCTGAAGTCAGGCCACCCAGGTGCCCTATCCAAGTCCATTTATAAACTTTTATGCCATTTGGGGTGTCAGAGGTGTCAATAATTAGTAGCTACATTCCTTGACTGGGTTTGTAACTAAGAGAGAGGTTGACAAAGGAGACTGGCAGAAGGTGATTAAGATGCCACCTCTGTTAATGGTGAAGCCACAGGGTATGGCTTAGCCCTGGCCAAATGGCTTAGGAAAACTGCACTCAAAACTGAATAACCAAAATTACCGTGTTAAAGGCAAGGCTACACATCATGAAGGAGGATGGGAGGTCAGCTGGACCTCTAATAGTTAAACTAGGGAAGTAGAAAGAACATGTGCTCTCTGAGACAGTTATATACCAAAACAGAAGAAGGAATCAGAAGAGGTTCAGCCATGTTCTCTTAGCGTTTCTCTTTCAAACTCACCATGCGATGAGATAGTCTTCTTCCTTTAGAATGAATTGGTGAAGAGAGGATTGCCACTCTAGTGGAGCAATCTCAACACTGAAAACAATGAATGGAAAGTTAAGGTTCTACCTAATATTTTGTATTTTTTTATGAAGTATCACTCTTAATTATTTTTCTTTGGAGAGAGTGAGAGGGGATTAGTGGGAGAGGAGCAGTGAGAGAGGGAGACTGAGAGTCTCCACCCCAGTGCAAAACCCTGCATGGGATTGGACCCCACCACCAAGATTATCACCTGAGCCAAAATCAACAGTCATACCCTTAACCAACTGAGCCACCCAAGTGCTCCCATCATTCTTAATTATTAACCAGTATCTGGCTCTTCCTTTCTGTGAAGGAGAGCAGCAGTTTCTTGTTTCTTAGGGAAATCCTCCCCTACTTTCCTAAGCCTGGTTCCTAGTATCAATGAGCTTCCTCTTTGGGCATGACAGTGGGTGTGGCCAGTATACCTTTTGCATTCAGAGGCCAAGAAGTGGTTCGAAAGAGTAATTAAACAAACTTCAAGGCACTTTGAACATAAACATGAAATATTACATTTTATTTCTTTGCTCAATTCAGACACATATTGTCTAGTATAGTTTATCAGAGATTTTAGAATGATACTAAAAGAATGTAAAATTTTAAATAATACAATGTTAATGATATGGATATAACCAAATGCTTACTCCTTCTTTATAAGATACCCAGGGAAAAATAGAACTAAAAAGATGAAATCCCCTTATAAATTAAAGTTCCAAAACAAAAGAAGAAATAATGTTGAAATAAAATTATTTTAGTAAGCTTTGTTAAAGTACACATTCCTAAATTCTTATTTACTTTAAATGAATGTAAAATCCATAGAAATGAAATTCTTCCAAATTTCTTATTATTTTAAGTTTCATCAAGAATAACACCTGGAGATTCTTAAATGCAGAGAACAGTGTTGCTGGAGGGAAGGTTGGTGGATAGATGGGTTACATGGGTGACGGGCATTAACTTGTTGGGATGAGCACTGGATGTGATATGTAAGTGATGAGCCCCTAAATTATACTCCTAAAACCAATACTACACTATATGTTAATTTACTTGAATTTAAATTAAAAAAAATAATGTCTGTGTGGAATTGGGTATGCTTTTATTAATATGACCTAGGCTCACTAATAAGAATTATATAGTTCCCTTAGGATCTTAAAATCTGTATCAAGCCCAATAATAAACAAAAACACAGTAAATGAATAAATAGTCTGAATATATGCAATCACAAAGGGGAAAATATATGAATGAGCAATAGGATGTAAATTTAAAAATTTTTTATTGTTTATTTATCTTTGAGAGAGAGACAGAGAGTGAGCAGTAGAGGGGCAGAGAGAGAGACACACACACAGAATCCGAAGCAGGCTCCAGGCTCTGAGCTGTCAGCACAGAGCCTGACATGGGGCTCAAACCCATGACCCGTGAGATCATGACCTGAGCCGAAGTCAGATGCTTAACAGACTGACCCACCCAGGAGCCCCTCAATATGATGTAAATTTAAGTAGTCATATAATGAGTATAATAAAAGTAGTCATCAGGGAAGTGCCTATTAAAGCCAATTTTCATGATCCTCATGCTTAAATAGTTCAAAAAAATTTTAAAAACATAGGTAAAATTATCAGTAGCTAAGTCTCCCACCAACTAAATTTATTCTTTCAATGTCATTCTTCAGGCTAAGATGTACTTACCCCAGGCCAAATTATTTTTCCAAAACAATATAGTGTGTTATCAAATCCCATACCAAAGGCTCAGTGGCATATAAATGATGAATTTTAGATAATCTACAAGATTTCAGCCTCAACAGAATGCCAGATACCAACAGCTGAACAGATAATTCAGTTGATATTTCTGAACCTTGTGATGCAAGAGCCTATTGAAAACCAGTATTTCCACCATGCTTTTTAAGGCATTCTCCTTTGTCTTTTTTTTTTATTATTATTTTTATTTATTTATTTATTTTTTTTTTTTGCTTAGAACCTACATCACAAGTTTGATCCCTCTCCCCTGCCCTACCTCTGCCTCTCTCTCAAGGTAGGCTAGTATTATTTCCTGGAATCAAATGTTTTATTTCTCTTTCCTTTTGCCTTGATTTTTGGTTGAAGCATTTGTTTTTGTTCGCTTGTTTTTTTCTTATATATAATTCTGGATTCGGTTGGTTGGTTTTCCATTGTGAGAGATACAGAATCTTGTAATCTTATTCATGTTCAATTCTTTGAGTTTAATAACTCAGCCCTGGAGACATTCTGCCATTAGAATAATATTCAATCTAGGTCTAAACTTCATTTATTGTCGTTCTGTCCAACTCTCTTTTAATATATCCCATCTTTACTGTTCTTTATCCAATAATCCCATTTTCCTTTATTTCTCAGTCACATTTTCTCAGATAATACACAGTACTTACATGCCTACTTAAATAAATATGACTTTTTAAAACTCCACCAAGCCCTTAAACAAATTTTAATGCTGATCTTCCTCATTTTTCTCTTTACTCTTCATTCAGAGCTTCTGCTATGAATTCATCTTACTGTGTTGATGCTCAGGGAGTGGTTTGCTAATCGCCTTTCCTATGAATTTTTTTATGACTTCAATTGCATTTAAAAAATGAATTTATTAAAGTATAAATTACTCATAAAAGTATTTACATAACACCCCTAATAAAATGCACAAACTTGAAATATATAGATAAATGTATTTGTCAAATATATATTCTTGTCTACCATGTAACCACCATGTCAATCGATATATGGAATATATCAATTGCCTTAGACAGTTCCCTCTAGGTTCTTAGCATAGTGCAATCTTGATTGGATGTTTATCACCACAGATTAGATTGCCTGTCCTAAAACTTTATTTAAATCCAATAATGATGTAGGTACTCTTTTGTGTTCCATTGGCATAATATCTGGAGATTCATCCATGTTATTGAGTGTATCAATAATTTGTTTATTTCTGTCATTGATTAGTATAGTGTTTAATGGTGCAAACATAACATAATTATTTAACATTTGATCTGCTGATGAATATTCGGGCTGTTTTCCATTTTTTGCCATTGGGTAAAAACTTTCTACCAAAATTTTTTTGTTTAAATATTTTTGGGGGCCATGTATAGTTTTGCTAATCTTTGGTAAATATCTAGAAGTGCAATTTCTAGATACTGAGATAGATGTATATTTCACTGTACAAGAAACTGCTTACATACAAATTATTTAATTTCCAAAGTTGTTATACCATATTATACTCTAATAAATAACTGATAAACTTTCTAGCTGTCCTACAGTCTTACCAACATTTGGTGTTATGGATCTTTTAATTTTAGTACATCTTACAAGAATGCAATGGTTTTAATCTGCATATCCCTGTTGACTACTCATATGCTCATTGATTTACATCTCCCTGATCATTTATGTACTTTTTTTCTTTGTGTTCATGGCTAGTCATGCCTTTTCCTCATTTATTTTGTTTTTTTTTTTCCTGATTATTAAATATCTATTCAATGTTCAACAATTTTTTGTCAGATATATGTATTGCAAACATTTTTCCCAGTTTGTGTCTTGCTTCTTCATTTTATTAATGGTATTTTTCTAGAGCAAAAATTTGTAATTTGGTGAAGCTTAATTTATCATTTTTATTTTATAGTTAGTGGTTTTTCTACCCTTTTAGGTAGTGCTTCTTCTGCCCTTTCTCATAAAAATTTTCTTAACCCATGACTGTGAACATATTTTTCTACATACTCTTCTAGAAGTTTCTCTCTCTGACATATGACATTATTAATGCATACTTTAAATATATTTTAAATTGTTTTAATGTTTATTTAAAAAAATTAAGGTTTA